>NC_084821.1:47954722-48042687 GCF_958449725.1 Rosa rugosa | reverse complement strand
GATACAACAAAAATAACTCTCAAATCAACTAATCGCACAGATTATCAAAGCCTCTCCGGAGCAAACCAATCTGCAACCCAGCGAAGCAAGGCAAGGGCGGAGCCACGTGGGGACCCAGTGGGTCCCGTGCCCCACTGACTTTTATATATTTTTTAATTTCTGTATATGAAAATCAATATAAGTAAGTATGAGTTTGTCAGTTTCACTACAAGCCAACTTGGCGTAGTGGCAAGGCCTGCATGAATTGTGCAATCGGTCCCAGGTTCAAATCACGCTCCAAATCTAGGAAGAATAGTTTATCAATTTTTTTTTTCTTTTAAGGATATTAACACAATTTTTTCTTATAATTTTAAAGTTAAAAATAAATTATGTCTCCATAATGAAAAAATTGTCTAATATCTAAAAGCAATAAATTTTACTAATAAAATATGTAATTTTAAAAAATATTAATCTTACCATAATTTTATCTAATTTTTTATTTTCTATTAAAATTTTAGTATATATTTTAAATTCTAATTTTTTTTTTCTAAAATTTATGGGTGCCCCAGTTGATATGAAACTCTAGCTCCGCCACTGAAGCAAGGGTAACGCCCTCGCAACCCAACGAAGCTAAAGATACGCTTTAGCAAACCCGTGATTTCTCTACACTTCCCAGTGATTGCTCTGCTCAAACTACAACGTTGAGTATCGATTCGGTGACGCGAAGAGATCACAACCAAAGCCCTTATCCGTAAGGCAAAAAGTCATTTTCCGAAAGGCAGAGAAAAGAACCTTGTGACGAGGTTGGTGCTCTCCTCGTCCACAGCGTTTGGTAAGAAGTCAGGTCAAGGGACTCTCCCGACGACTACACCCCACGGTGCTGGCACGCTTGCGCACACGCTCAAAAGAGACAGTTTGCACCCATACTGGTTTTGGAGCCAAACAGATTTCTCAGAACCTTTAAATTCCTTTATCTTTCGTTTCTTTTAGCCAAAACCCATGGCCCCATTACAACCGGAACAAAGACCTTTATGATCCTAGGAAAAGTGTGAGACAATTTGTGGAGATGAGTCAAAGAGGTGAGCCTATGGGGCAATTCTATAATTCAGGTGATAGGTATTCTTGCATGAGGTCATTATTTATTTTTATTTTCCAGAAAAAGCCTTTCCATCTTAATTTTTATGTGAGCTTTTTGTTGCTTTGATCTATCCTTCGTCTCACATAAACATGAGTGAATAGAATTACCCAGAAAATCTGAGTGCATCATTGTGAGTGAAATCCCTGGTGAGATTTGAAGTTGAAGCTGATTTTCATATGTCTATTTGGATTGTGGAAATTTGTATTGATTTATGGCTGTCTACACAAGCATGGTTGTTATCGGAATTTATTAGCACTCGATTGAAAGTTCTTATGAACCTGCTTTGATGATTGTTGTTATTTAATTGGATGCTAGCTATAAATGTGAGATTGATTCTCTGAGGTGATTGGAAGGATTAGGAACTTTGCTTTTATTCTTGTGTGTTCGTTCTAGTTAGTCTTTGTTTTAGTTTGTTTTGCTCGAAGACTAGCAAATTAAGTCTAAGTGCGGGGGTATTTGATATGCTCATATTATCCTATATTTCTATGTCTCGTAATCTTGGTTTTTATGTTTAATTCTCCTTATTTATGATTCATTTACATCTTTTAGTGTTTTTGTAGGTTTGTTCCATAGAAAGAAGAAAAGAAGCTAAAATGAGCTAACTAGGATTGAAAGACGCCCAGGTCCCAGAATCTGCCTGTGCAGAACTTCCAACTTCCCCGAATTACTGGGAGTTATCCAGATTGAATCAGATAATGAGCCTTATATGCATGGAAAGCTACGGATGTCTACTTTCTGTAGAGTTTTACGGATCTCGATTTCGATACTTCTGGAGAAAGTTATGATTATTTGAGTGAAGATAGGTCGGACTGGAAATTTGCTCGGGAATTTACAACCACGTGGAGAACTCAAGTTCCGTTGCACAAGATCGTCAATCTTAATGTTTCAAGGAAGTTAATTCAGATGAGGATTCAATGAGGAACTTATTCCTACTTTTACAAGAGATATTTCAAGGTTTTCCCATTCCAAATGAAGAAAGGAATCTAAACCCAAATTTTACAAGGAAACATGAAGCTAAAGATGAGCAGAAATCTTCCCTATATAAGGGAGCACGAATTTACATGAGAAGGGAGTCTCGGGAGCACAATGTAGACGCCTAAGGAGCAGAGACGACTCATCCATCTTCCCCTTATTTTTCCTTTCCATTCTTTTCATGTTTTTCCTATGTTTTATTTAGTTTTATTTTTCTAAACCTCTTTTCTAGGCTAGGCCTAGGATGAGGCCCTAGCATGATTGTTTACATGTTTTGATATTCAATTGATGGATTAATAGTTTCTTTTTGATAAATTCTTAATCTCTGCTTGAATTGTTGCTTATGTTAAAGTTCTATTGATTCGCGACCTTTAGGGCTTTGCATCTAGTTATCAGAAGATGAATTTGAGGCGTACCTGCAATATAATTCAAATTAGCTTCATGAGATAAAGAATTGTGAATTACATTATTGTCGTACCTGAAGTAATGGTTTGCATGATTCTCTTGTTTTCTAGAACGTAATGAGTCCTATGTGTTAAATTTATGTTGTACCTGGATAGACTGCATGTTAGGATATACGACCTCTACCGTACCTGGAGAGAATCATACACTTAGGGAAACCTATGGTCTAAGTGTCATACCTGAACTTAGATACGGGAATTGTTATCTAAAAGAAACGAAAGAATTCATTGGTTGGTTCAAAACGTAGATAAGATTGCTTGTGGTTGATTCCGACACCCTAAGCTCATCATCATCATATTCTTACCTTTAATCATTATAGACTCTTCTCAATTTCAATTTATTTAGATTTACTTTTTAAGTTTCTGTTTTCGAATAATTTTCCCATCATAAGTCCTTGTTTGAGTCATTGTGTTAGTTGATTTGTGTTTCTTGTTTTGTGTGTTTTTGGTTTTAATTAATTTAGGTTTTCATATTGTGAATTGACTTAATATCCTCGTGGGAACGACAACCCCTTCTCTTCCATTACTATACTACATCCACCCTGTATACTTGCAGGAATTCCATCAATCCCATATGACTACCCCGCACTTCCCAATCGAGCTAATACTATTGCAGCAAACCTCAAACTCTTCCCTGCTTTTAGTATCCTTCTTTTTCCTAGCAGTAGCAGCACCGGCTCTTTTCTGATCGCTGGCTGAGCTAGTTTAAATGGCGGTCTACTTCTGTTGTGCACCTAGCTAGTACTTGATTAAGAGAATCAATGCAACATTCCATTTAGTTTAGTGCATATATATATACTAGCGATCATTTGTAAACTTCAGTACTTGGTAATTTCAATTCTTTGACTTTATTTCAAAGTTTCCTCTTATTCAAGGAGTCATCTTATACTCATATTCATCACTTCCTCAGTTTCTACTGGTTTTCAATCTATATCCCATCTGTTTCTTTAATTCACTTGTACTTCTTATGTCTCTCAATACGCTTAATTACCATCCAAACTTGTACTTCTGGTGGCTCTCAATTTACTTATACATGTTAATGCTAACTCATGGAATGACCCACAAAGATCAATTCCTATTTTATTTCATGGTGAACTTTTTGCCAAAACTCTCTTTTTCTCGAAGCTTGACATTGGTTTGATGAAAAAAGTAAATATTTTTTCACAACAACATTATAGTTTCTTTTCATAAAGAATCAATGTAATAAGTCCTATCTATATATGCGGTACAATTAATGAAAAACAAAACATTCTGAATTTGTATTTGGTGCTAGCATTTGAGAAGTGAGAATTTTTTTCTTTCTATTATTAAGTTTTCAAAAGCATACTTGAAAGTATATATGAAACTAGATTAAGCGATACTTGGCCATGACATTGGAGAAAAAAAGATAAAGAGAGAGATTTTCTTTTCTCGAATTGACTTTGATTTAAGTTTGAATTTTTTGTAGGTCACAGTACTATCGCGCGTGGTAGAATCGATGGCCATAATAGACTTTATGTAGATTACTTTGTTGATCAGCCTATCTTTAAGAGTCATATATTTAGACGAAGATTTCATATGAAACGACCTCTTTTTTTGCGAATTCATGCCGCAGTGGAAAATCATGATTCCTATTTTGTTCAAAAAAGGAATGCCGTTGGAGTTCTAGGTTTGTCATCCCTCCAAAAGATGACAGCTGCACTAAGAATGCTTGCTTATGGCATGTCAGCAGATCAAGTTGATGAATACCTACGAATTGGCGAAAGTACAGCTATATATTGAAAGTCTTAAGGGATTTGTTACGGTAGTTGTTGAAATTTTTGGTGTTGAGTACTTGAGATCACCAAACAGTGATGACATCACAAGGTTGCTTGCTATAGGCGAAGAGCGTGGCTTTCGTGGAATGTTGGGGAGCATTCACTATATGCATTAGAAATGAAAGAATTGTCCTACAACATGGCATGGTATGTATTCTGGCCACATCCATGAACCAACAATTATTTTGGAAGTTGTGGCTTCATATGATCTTTGGACATGGCATGCATTCTTTGGGCTCCCAGGCTCTCATAATGACATTAATGTGCTGGATCGATCTTTTGTATTTGCCGAACTTACTGAAGGACGTGCTCCCAAAGTGAAATACAGAATCATGAACAATGAGTATAAAATGAGATACTATCTTGTAGATGAGATATATCCCCAATGGGCAACCTTTGTTAAGACAATTCTTGCTCCACAAGGGAGAAAACATAAACATTTTGCCGAACTTCAAGAGGGATATCGAAATGATGTTGAGCGAGCATTTGGGATGTTACAAGCAAGTTTTGCAATTATACAAAGGGTCGGCATGCTTTTGGAATCAAGAAGACTTGAGCAATATAATGATTGCTTGCATAATCATGCATAACATGATTATTGAGGATGAGAGAAATGACAATCACAACTTAGATTAGCTACACAATGATTACGATAATGTGGCTAACAGTCCACCTATAGCATCAGTGTCGCATGAGCGTACAACTTCATTAATGGAATTCCTTGCCAATCATAACCGTATTAGAGATAGAGAAGTTCATTCTCAACTCCAAAAAGATCTTATCTAGCACCTGTGGAAGCTTCATGGAGATTAGTAGGATTAGTATGTTTAGATTTGTTTTTTATTTTTATTTTTCCTCTTTTAGGAAGTGTAGATTGAAATTTGAGAAAATAATTCTGGTATTTGTTATTATCTAAACATTACACAATGTCCATATTAAAACCCACTACTCTTGCTCTCGGAGTCCGTGTCTTATTGCAAGTCTATAATTAAGTTCTACAAGTCTACAAATTCTTATTAGTTGACCAAAGTATATCTTGTTGATGTGATATATCCTCTTCTTATATAGATAATCACTATATCTGTTGTATTTAGCATTCTTTGTATACTATGCCAAAAAACCCTTCAGACGACAGAGCTCAGACGACAGACATGTTGGTTTCTGTCGTCTGATATATTTTAACGACAGACAGTGTAAAAACTGTCGTCTGAATATGCAACACACCATACAAAGATGGTCTTGAGAATTAAGTTTGTTTTCAAACAACAGTTATCTGTCGTCTAGTCAAAGGAGATAAATTGATTTCGTTTTGGGTCGTAGCTTCTTTTTTTTGTTTGTATTCAGACGACAGATATATGTTGTGTCGTCAAAGGAGTAAATTGGCTTTGGATTTTTTTTTCCTGTTTTTTTTTTGGCACAACATGAAGGGATTTAGTTTTTTGTTTTTGGCAAATAAGGGATTTAGTTTGGAACACTTTATGACATTCTCTCCCCGACTTTACGAAAACTAAAACCTAAACCGCGGCTCAGCTGAAACCATTCCAACTTCAATTTCTTGCTCCGTCCATTCCAACTGATGAAAATCCAAATCGAAACACCCTAATCAGAACCCAGATCGAAACACCCTAATCAGAACCTCATACTCCGTCCATTCCCCATCTCTCTTCGACAGACGAAGAAATCCTCATTCCACATCTGGGTCTTTGTTTCAAACCTAAATCGCGAAATCATCCAAACCTCTTTGCAAATTTCATGGGTCTCAATCAGTAGCTCTTTATCTATCACTACTACAGTAGGTCGTCATCTTTTCCATAGTCTTCTTCCGCTGCTCTTAAGTGGATTTGCTATTTCCAAGCCTCTGAGTTATTGCCACTTTGAGTACGCAAAGTTCTGGTAAGGTACCGAGTTCCCAATTCTCTATTGTTTAAGTAATTGCTTTGAATCTCTTTCTGGGTTGTTTATCTCTTTATTCATGATTTGGGTTGGGTATTTTGATTTCGTGTTTACTCCATCTTCGTTTTAGGTTTTGTTATATTTCATTACTGTTCTTTTTGTTTGGGAATTGATATTGACTTTACAATTAATATCTAGAGATGACTTGATTGTTGAGAACTGGTGACCAAGCTTGGAAAAATGAAGTAGTTTGTGAGATCAATTTTGAACTTGCATCTTGGTAAGTCTTCTCTTTCGATTTTGCTTATTTGTGGAAGAACTATTATGTTTTTTGGTTTTGGTGGTTGGGTATGTCAATTGGGTTTCGATTTGGAATTGAAAAATCTTGGCAAAATCTCTTGTTTGATGATATATTGTATGTCAATCGATAGCCTTGAATGATTAATTGGTATTGTCTCTCAAATATCTCGATATGAATGGAGCTTACCTTTAATTTGCTCAGATGTTGATTGATTATTTTGATATATAATAAATACAACAACTATTCTTTACGGGCTCTGCTATACTTTGTATTGTGATTTTGCAGTGATCAAGATGATTGTGAGGTTGTGAGGAAAGTAGGGGGAGGAAAATACAACAAGGTCTTTGAAGGTATTAATCTCAATACCAATGAGCGATGCATAATCAAAATCCTCAAGCCTGTGAAGAAGAAGAAGGTAAAAGATTAGGGTTTTGGGGTCTAGTTCTTAATTGATTCAATTGCGAAAGTCGAGTCTTTATGGTCTATGAAGGTTGATCTTTGTGGGGGTGTTTATGCAGATTAAGAGGGAGATTAAGACATTTGAACACAGAGGCATGTTCTTGGAAGACATTTGTTTGGATTCTTGAAATGTGATCCCTTCTTTTGGATTTTTGTTTTTAAAACTCTTCATAAGATAATTGCAACAACATTAGTCAACTCTTTTTTGTCTATATTTTAGATAATATACATTTATATTCTAGCTTATCATTGAATGAACCATTCTCGATCTGTAATTTGGATGAAATAAACATCCCGAGTTCTTGTATACTTGTAGGAGTTACCTGTTGCTTTTGTTACATTCAAGTCTCGGTTGGGTGCAGCATTAGTCTCCCAATCTCAGCAGCATACAGATCCACTTCTTTGGATAACTGACATGGCTCCAGAACCGAGGGATGTATCTTGGAGAAATCTGGTGATACCATACAGAGTTTTGCCACTTTGCAGGCTAGGTGTCATTGTTGCAGCCTCTCTTCTTACAATTTTCTTTGCAATCCCAGTCACTGCTGTCCAAGGTATAGCCAAGTTTGAGAAACTGAAAAAATGGTTTCCTCCAGCCATGGCTTTACAGTTGATGTAAGACTTATCTTGATTATAAAACTAGAACTTTGATACATCAAACTGTGACCTATTTAGTTAAGCTCACTTATGTCCTTAAACTTCTTGACCTACTGTGTTGTATATGTCCTTAGACTTCCCTATTTGAATGGAAGTAGATTCAACATCAGTGATGACACAATTAATGGTACCTGTATGTGTGCGTGTGTGTGTGCGCGTCATATGTGAGTAACCATGTACATAGGTGTATATATGTGGGTAAAGTTTTAATAATAAAGACAGAGATCAGCGGGTCCAAAGAACTAATAGTGTCATTAAAATCTTGACGGTGTTAAGTGATCAAATTAGAGCCATCCTAGTATATATATGAATCTCTATGTGATTCATCGATATTGATTGATCTCTTTTTTCGTATATCTCATTGCAGGGTGAGGGGTTCAATAATTATGGTGGTATATATGTCCAGAGGAATCCACGGCTGAAAGTCAAGGTGGTGGATGGGAGTAGCTTGGCTGTGGCCGTCATCCTTAACAGCATTCCGAAAGGGACAACCCAGGTTCTCCTTACAGGCAACCTCACAAAGGTTGCTTATGCCCTTGCCTTTTCTTTGTGCCAAAGAGATATCCAGGTATATGTCAATTACATATTCATGTATATGACTTCATATTTCTATTCCTATATGTTTTCTGACCTGATGAGATCGATATTGGATAAATTTTTTTCAGGTAGTTACATTACAGCAGGCTGAGTATTTGAAGCTCACCAAATCATTAAATGGTACAGAGGGTAAGGTGGTTCATGACAGAAGCTATGCTCAAAAGGTAAGGAAAATTTGGCTCTCTATACCAGCTTTCTTATTGTTTCTATCTATCATATGCTATGGATATTTAACAACCATAACAAATTAATTGAAGAAATATATTTCTGTTTAACAATTTTTTAGGTAGAAAATAGGGATTTCTATTTTTCTAGGGTTTACGGTTTAGAGCTACACAGAAAACTTGTTCTCTTCAAATTACTTTTTTTTGATACTTAATTTGCAGTGGAATTTCAATGCAGATTTGGTTGGTGGGAGATGGGTTGAGTAAAAAAGAAGTGCACCAAAAGGAACAAGTTTTGTTCCCTTCTCTCAATTTCCACCAAAACAGTTGCGCAGAGACTGCCTCTACCACTACACACCAGCAATGAAGATCCCCAAGTCTCTTGAGAATGTTTACTCTTGTGAGGTGGGTAATTAGTAACCAAAAAAGAATTTTCTATAATGTTTCTTCATCCATTATTAGTTTGTTATTTACTTAGTAGGTAATTGGTTAACTAAAGCTTATATATTGTGACAATCAGAACTGGTTGCCAAGGAGGGTGATGAGTGCGTCGCGTATAGCAGGAATAGTGCATGCATTGGAAGGTTGGAATGAGCACGAGTGTGGTCACACCATGTCCAGCATTGACAAAGTTTGGCAAGCAACTCTTCGACATGGCTTTCAGCCTCTAGTCTCCAAAGAGGCAAAGATTGATTAGTCACCTCTTCAAGAAAGCATTACCCAATTATGATTTATGTTCTGACTACGCCTTGTTTTTATTTTGATATTATTTGAGTTTATGTTCAGCTGTACTGTGCTTGGTAGTACATGATTTGCAGTGGATATGTTAGTGATTTCCAGTTATTTGATGAATATATGGTACCATTTTCTAAATGAATGGTATTGGTATATATTGTGGTTTATGTATATTTCCAGGTTCTGGTATGGCACATTGAAGCCAAATTCTGTGGTTTTAAACCAAATCACAAAATATAAAAATGTGGAACAATTGAACGTCCAACAACAGAATTCAAGCAAAATACTGTTGTCTGAAACAAGAAGATTCAACAGACAAAAATAAAATTCTATAGTCTTAGTCTCATTCCCACGACAGAATATTGTGATGTATGATACTTTCTCACAACATACGTAACAATGAAACATCAACTATCTCCATATTCAGACGACATATAAATGTCTTTTTAAACAACATCAAACAATAGAATGTTATTAAAGTCTGTTGCTAAAGTTAAACAACAACAACATTTGACTGTCGTCTGATATCATATTTAACCACATATACTACCATTTTATGCATATCAGAGCAACATTCAGACGACAGATATATTTTTGGTGACTGTCGTCTGAGTCACCTTCTGACGTCGGGCATTGACTGTCGTCTGAACACCAATCAGATATCAGCTTAATAGACGACAGATTTTCTTCATATCAGACGACAGTCAAAGTCTGTCGTCTGAAGGGTTTTTTGGCATAGTAGTTGAGAATCTATAGCAATTCTAGGGGACATTTTTGTTTTCATACGTTTGGCTACTGATGAAAATGAGTATTTAACATCAGAATGTTACAAAGCTATAAGTAATGAGCTATATCTTTAATCAAGTGTAGACAAACCTTTTAATTCTAATGGAGGAACATAGCAACATTTACTCGCATGCATGCTTTTCAAATCAAGAAAATTATTTGTCTATGTCAAGGTGGTCAGTTGAAAAAAAAACAAAAACAAAAATATCGCATACAGATACTCACATCTACAAGAACAATTCCAAAGTTGACAAGTCCTTAAATTCACAAAGTTAATACTCCAAATCAATTTTCAGTTTTGAAAAATCCAAACATCTCAGAGATAGAGAGGTAGGAATTTATCGAACGAACCGTACTCCTTTGTATACGTCAGGATTCAATTGATGAGAAGAGGCTAGGGAAAGCTCGAACCCAATTCCTATGACAAGTCCTTAAATTCACAAAGTTGATACTCCAAATCAATTTTCTTTTCTGGGTTTTGAAAAACCAAGCAGAAATACTAGAGTCTAAATATTCTTGGTCAGAAAGTCATATTGGTCAGAAATTGAACAAGGGTATTCATACAAATTCCAAACCTGTCCAATGGCCAAGACAACAGGGTCAGTCATGAGCTCTCCCGAAAGATCAACTTGTTTAGGTAGAATTATCACATTACTTCGAGAAATTATCACATTCCTTCTTAAAAGTGTACTTCATCTAATTTCCAGACACACGATTGATAAAATTCGTTGCCTAAGTGAAGCTAAGCTTTTAAAAAGTAAAAGTAACAGAGCATTATAATAAATTACATACTTTCAGAACGGTAAAGCAAATGAATCAAGATTACATGGAAACTATTCATAAACAAGAAAACAAATATGAAAAGGAAATCAAAAAATTGAATGTGCATAACCAGTACTACAAAATTAAGCACTAACACTATAAGAGCAACAAATGACAACCAAGTGCAAATCTCATAATTTTACAAACTACATACTTTCACTTGGACAGGCTCTTCTTGCCATGATTTCTGCCTGACGGTCTCTAAAATATTCAGCTTGCATTCCGGGCAGAGTAGTGATATCTATCAACATTATTTTATCATCCTCTCGTTGTTGTTTCGCTTGCTCCTTTTTTCCTTGAGGATATAGAGCTTTTCTACCTGAGAAAGACTCAATTGGAAACGCTCTTCTTTCCTACACTCAATTTCTCTTTTGAATGCCCTGAATTGTTCTAATTGTGAAGCTACATTCTCTTTTACCTTTTCTCTCTTTAACAAGTCCTTAGCTTGTTTTTGGCCTATTGGCCGCTCCATGAAAGAAGGTTCAGAAGTTGCACCATTGCCTTCATCTCAAACTATTAGAGATGACGCATTTTGAAGAGACACTTCAGGATTTACAAACTTCCTTTTTCTAGTAGTTGCAATTGCAGCTTTTGTTAGCATTAAAGCCACCCTCAAGTGCAAGAGGTACAAGTTATAGAATAGGGGATTAAGTAAGGATGTCGAACCCACGAGGATTGGTAAATCTTTTCCTAGCTAGGGAAAACCTAAGGAAAAACTAGAAGAATATGCAAATGTACAATCACAAACAAAGGCTCACAAGTGAAACAAAGTTCATGGTGAGTATATGCAAGATGGTGTGTAGAGATTTAATTTTGATTTTGAGATTGGTTTATATTCAAATTGAAACAATGAAAGCAAGTAATATAAACTAAGCTAAACTAAACAAGTTGTTATCAAATGGATGGGAGTTAGGGCATCGGGTTTCACCTTTTGCCTCTCTTGCAAGCATTAAAGCAATTGAATATGAATGATGCAAAGCTAATTGTCCAACTACCCTCTTAGCATCCGGATATGACTACTAAGGCTTAAACCCCTTTCATGTTATTAATTCTAACCGGATAAGTCTAGAGCTAACTACCTAGAGACAAATTCAATTACCGGATAGGTCTCAATCCTTTATCCCTAAATTCATAAAGCTTAGAGTTTAGGTAACCAAGCAAGCAAACCAATCCTATCTCTAGGTGATTTTAGCTCACTACCCTCACATGCACACATGGTGTGCTTTCATGCTCCCTTTTTGCCTAAAGGTAATCAATCTCTAGGAAAAACTTCATGTCATGGAAAACACATAACTCAAATTGATTAGGTCTAAGTAATGCATTCAATTATTGACTTAGAATGTGAGAATGACAACTGAATTTGCATCAATTTATAAACAAAAGCATCAATACAAGCAAGTTTGGCTAGGGCTTTCAACCCTAGCCCTAACTAGTTCACTACTCACACATAGCTAGATACACAAGTTTCAACATTCTATTAAACATCAAATACATAAAGAGATAGGGAGTAAAGGGTGACTATTGATGATGCCGGAAGAGGTGGTGGAGATGGGTCTCCAAGAACATGATGTGGTGGTAGTCACCTCCTTCTCGTTGCTCCAAGCTCTTGATATTGGTAAGAATAGTGAAATTTGGAATCTCTAAGGTGAGTTATGGTGTTGAGTGGTGGAGGAAATAGAGGTTGTTAGGGCTGGCCTCGGGTCGGTTTTGCAGTTTCAAGTACTCAACCCGGAACCGGAACCGACCAGTGCTTATCGGTTCGGATTTGCTGTTTTTTGTATCAAGAACCGTAATAGAACCGAACCGACCATGCTCGGGTCGGTTCCTCGGTTTTTCGGTTCCAATCTCAATTCAGTTCCAATATCGGTTTCTCGGTTTTTCGGTTCCAAACTCGGTTCCTCGGTTTTTCCATATAGAAACACTGCTTTTCAGCCGTTTCTAGTTCCAGTTTTCATTTTTCCTGATTTCCATACATACATTCAAATGATTCAATATTGCACAGTCTATTCAGTCATTCAAACTCAACATCATCTACAATCTACATATTCAACAATCAACATCAACATAGCAAATTAGCAATTTCCTGCAAACTCCCAAACTATCAAAGCATGAAAGATGAAACTGATGAAAGCATTAAACTATCAAACACTCAAAACTCTCAAACTATCAAACATAGTCACTGCATAGTCTCTCATTGTCATGTGCCTTTCTAAATGATCAGGTGTAAGGTTTAACACTACAGCTACCTGCAAAGAAGCCCATAAAAAAGTGTGAAAACATTGATGAAGCTGCCAAGGCCATAAGGAAGGAAACCTTCACAACCCACTTACAGAAGGGCAGAAGTACTTGCTGAGAATTTCCATTTGGTAACTGCTAACCTCCACCACAGCAACCCGGAAAAATGTAGCGATATCTACATATGTCAATAAGTGTCTGCTTTAGGTTTCAAAGACTCAATCTGACCCATCAAGTTCAAAGTTAATAGATTCATTTCAACTATGAAATTGATTATCATAAATCTTGCCTTGGAAGAGAATGCAACCAAAATAGCAGACTTACCTTAAACTTTGGTTTTAGAAGGGGGTTCTGTAAGCACTGGAAAGCAGCCTCTGAGAGTGGATTTCCAAGATTACCCCCCTAAAAATGTGTTGATACCCAAATGATTAAGCATCTGGCTTCAGATGAGTTAAACAGGATTTCCATCAGTAACAGTAGAAGAAACTTCATACTGAAGCTACCATGAATAAGCAATAAGCATTAGAAAAATAAAATTAGTACCTGTCCAGCAAAAGTGACAACAGTTGACTTTCCATTGGTCCCTGTCACTGCTAAGATCTTGATACATTTTGGGAGAATTTCAGCAGCAAAATCCAACTCAGACATCACCTGTTTTCCCTGCATTTTGACAGCAAAACAAAAGCACTAAATTGTTCAAGAAGACAATAAACAACATTGATGACAAAATCTCAAGAGTAGCAGTTAAAGAACAATAGTCCACATGCAATCAAATGAGGCTGCTTATTTCCCTAAGCGAGTCCACTTTTCAAATGCCTTTACATCCATAAGTGCATTAATTCATGAAGAATAAACTACAGCGTCGAGATTCAAGATACGAAAAATGCACACAAAACCAATACCAGGAATGATTAATAAGTGTAGAGCTTATAGCTTGATCATTGTAAATAGTATACACAAAAAATATAACAGTAATGAAACTCTACGATTTCTGAAACTATAACACAAAAAATCAAGAACAGCCTATATCACCAACTTTTCCAACTTAAACAGTAAACACAAAATTCCCACAGAGTCGAAGACATTACACATAAAGCATAAAAATTCAAGAACCTTTTGTCTCTCTGCTTGTTCTCGGGCTCTGGGTTTTGCTCAATCACCTGTAAAGCCTATAAAGAAAGTAAATTTAGTTAATTCCCAACTATTTGAATTGAAGCTTTGAATGGAAAAGAGGAAAGCTGCAAACTGCAATGAGCGAAAGAATTTGGAAAAATAGAGGAAAAGGGCAAACCTTTGAACTGGGTTGGGAGAAATTTGGAAATCTGATCAAGAATGAAATTGGATTGCACTCACTGCAGGGCTGGGTTCAAACGAAGAGGAAAGAGTGGTCAGATTTTACGGGCAAAGAGTGATGTACAAACATCCTATTATAATTGAAATTGGAGATTGATGAGAGTAGAGCAAGAAAAATGAAAGCTTACATCAACCAAA
This sequence comes from Rosa rugosa, assembly GCF_958449725.1. Lineage (NCBI taxonomy): Eukaryota > Viridiplantae > Streptophyta > Magnoliopsida > Rosales > Rosaceae > Rosa > Rosa rugosa. The sequence goes on along the minus strand of NC_084821.1, from coordinate 48,028,201 downwards.
TCCCAGATGGTTCATCAAACAAATCCCAGACAGGGCTGCATCAACCAAATCGAAGATGGTTCATCAACCAAATCCCAGACGGGGTTGCATCAACCAAATCGCAAATGGCCAACACAAATAGAAGACGCGATGTTTCTGGGTTCCAGACTTTGAGGGAGGTCGTCTCGCTCGTCTGGGTTTTGATGATAAGGATTGCTCAATTGCGGCTTCTCTGTTTATGTTTCTAGGTTGGAGAGTGGAGACCGAGAGAGTGAGAGTTGAGGGAAGAGTCGAAGAGATAATGTTGTAGGGTTTTGATCGAATGGATAGGAGATAAGATCATTAAAATGGAAGGTTATGATCGCATTTGGAAGACTAACTTGGTGCCTGATCACATGAGAAAGGGTCTATTTTACAGAAATAAGCTCGGTCATATTATCCAATTATACACTGACATCTGTATTTCGGTTTCAAGGGGGTTTTGAAAGTAAGAACCGGAACCGAACCGAGAATACATTGCCAGGAACCGAACCGAAAAAAATGTAGTGTCATATGTTGTAGAACCGAACCGAACCGAACCTAGTTTTTCGGTGCGGTTCGGTGCGGTTCCTTCGGATTTTCGGTTCTAAATCCCAGCCCTAGAGGATGTAGTGGTGTAAATGGTGGTTTTAGTGGTGGAAATGGTGGTGTCTTCTCTAGAGAGAAAATGGATCTTGGATAGGATGAAGATGAATGAAATGGAGTCAAGAATGCTGAAGAATTAGTCTTTGGCCTCTCTTTGATCAGCTATGTATGTCCTCTTTGGTCCCAAAGTGTGCAAGAGATACTCTTACACCATTGTCCCCCAAATTGGCAAGGTGACAAAAGGACAAGGTGTAGGGAGATATTTGAATATCAACTGATGGGAGATTCTCACAACCATGGTGCTCCTTTGCTGGAGAAAAGACCCTCTATAAGTGGCGGCTCGCTGGAAAAGTTTGTCGGAAAAGTCGCCGGAAAAGTTTGCTGGAAAAATCACCGAAAAAGTCGATTTGCAATTTTCTTCCAATCTCCGTGTCTTCTTCCCCTAGCTTCAAATCTCCGCATTTCAAGCCTCAAATAGTCATTTTATTCTCAATGCAAGATTTCCTACAAATAAAAGGAAATAGATTAAAATGGGTAAAATAGCATGGAAGACAAATCAATTTTCATAATTATGGGGCACAATTGCATAAGTAATTTGTGACTCAACAAATACCCCCAAACTTGAATATTGCTTGTCCTCAAGCAAAAACATTAGCCCAAATCCGAAACATAACAAAACTAACACAACCTAATCCTTCCAACATTATCCTCAAAGAACACAATTTGCTCAAGGCAAGAAAATCAAGTCATGTCTCAAAAGTTTATGAAGCTATGGGACAAATGCTAGAGTAAAATGTATGACATGCCATGATTGTCACTTTGATGTACCAAAACCAAGCTTGCACAACAAAACCGTGCTAACCATAAACTCACTAGATTTTCACTCTAATTTTCACACAAGTGTTTAAAGGTTAGCTACACTATCACTCAAACAATCTCATGCAAATGCCGCCATATGCTTGCTTTTCAATCTCATCTCCACGGGTCATGCACAAACCATCTTGGATCAAAAAGGACTTTTATTAGGTTGTAATGAGGCTTAGGGCGAGGGGTTAGAGAAATGAAGTGGATAGGAAATCACAAATTCCAAGCAACTTAGCAAGCAACTCCCTTATTGAGATTTTACGAACTTAAGACCTTAAGATGCTTATATGATTCACTCTCTTAACCATTCCCCCAAACTTTAAACTAAAAACTATTTATTGAACTAGAGAAACTTTCTTTTTGGATTTTCTTTCTTTCTTTCTTTTTTTTTTTTTTTTTTTTTTGAAATGTAAAGATAAATTACAACTGCACAACAAACATAATACTCCCCCACACTTATTTCTTTTCAAGTACCCCCAAACTTTGTTTCTTGAAGCATCTTGACATATACAATCTCACATTGCTCACTAAGAAAACTTGGAAAGGGTAAGGCTAGTGTTTAAGCTAAAAGGTAAGACATTTGCGGTGCAAAGAAATGAAAGGCTAACAAAAGACGCAAATTGGCAATCTAAGGATAATCATCTTTTTAGGACAAGAGCTTGTTTGGCCATGGTGGAATTCCTATTGCCTCAATCATTTCCGCGATGTATTCATGCTTGACAAAAGTTTTGAGAGATATAAAGCAAGTTCAAGAGATACAATTCACAAAAGATTGATCACACATGAAGAATAAAGTGCTAAGAGCTATTATATGCACTTTCATTAGGCTCAAAACTCACATTTGTGGTGCAAATAGTTCTCACAAATCTCATCATGCCAACCATATCTCAATGCATCAACTTGACAATCAAAGGTAACAATGAAGTTAAACATAAGTCCCATAACCTTTATTTGAAAAATTGAGTTCACAAGACATAGATATGCTTTCTAGCTCTTTACAAATCAAGTTCAAGTTTCATCATAGGAGTTGGAAGGAACAAAACACACAAAAACTAGAAACAACTAAAAGCTAAAAACAACTTAATTCTTTTTTTTTTTACATGAATTTGGATCAATTTATTGAATTTAAACTAGACCTTCCCCCCACTCTTGAACTTAACATTGTCCTCAATGTTAAAAAATGTTTTCTTGAAAGCTTTGCAATGAAAGAGTCAAGGATGGTAAGAAGGAGCATGCAAACTATCACAAAAACAAAGAAGTGACCGGAATTTAAACACAATGAAGTACATAAAGCAAGAGAAAGGTAAGAAATTGCTCCCCCTTGAAGACCATGAAGTTCATTCAATTCACCAACAATCACCAACATGCAAGGCTTAAAGCCCTTGCCTTCCAAGCTAAACTTTAATGGTGTCATTTCTTCAAGAATGGTTCCAAGGGTTTTCCTCCTCCTTTACTTTCATTATGAGCTTGGCTACCTCCAAGTAGGGCTTTGTTTTAAGGACATCTTGCCGGTCCATTGATTCTTCATTCACTCAAGGGGGCTTCTTGAGACAACCATCTCCCTTGTTTACCTTCTTTGAACTTCCAAGGCAAGCTCCCATGTCAACAAGTGCTCCCTTGAGCAATCCTCCAATTTGTTTCTTCTTCTTGATGGGGGTGAGGAGTAACTCAAAACCTTGTGAACATGGTAAGACCTGAAGAGGTGCCCAAACTTCTTTCTTATTTTTCTCATCTCCCCTTACTCTTGCCTCTCCATAGTAACCCAAAAAGTAGCATTCATTCATGTCATCCAGAATTTGAAGGGGAGGAAAGATTTGGAACTTGATTTTGTCTCCAAGTACCTTCATGCTCATGGTGCCTTTCTTCACATTAATCTTGACACCGGCAGCGGCCATGAAAGCTCTTTCAAAGATGATAGGAAGCTCATTGTCAACCATGGGGGCTTCCTCCATGTCTAGGACTATAAAATCCACCGGTATCACAAACCTTGCAACATTGACAAGCACATTCTCCAAGATTCCTCTAGGATACCTCACGCTTCTATCCGCCAATTGGAGAGTGATTGAAGTTGGTTTCAAAGCTCCTTTAAGACCAAGCTTCTTTAAAGCTGAATAGGGCATTAAATTGATACTTGCCTCAAGATCCATCAAGCAATTATCAAAAGTAGTTTCTCCAATCTTGCTTGGAATAGTGAAGCTTTCCGAATCTTTGAGCTTTGGTGGAAGCTTTCTTTGAATGATAGCACTCACTTCTTCACAAAGAGCCACTTGCTCATGTTCTTTGAACTTTTTCTTCTTCATGCACATATCCTTCAAGAACTTAGCATAAGATGGGATTGTCTTCACGGCTTCAAGGAGTGGAATGTTTATATGAACCTTCTTGAACAAATCAATCATCTCCCTCAATTGGCTCTCTTTCTTGAATTTTTTCTCTTATTGCCATATAGCTTGAGGGTAAGGGAGAGACACTTCTTCTTCTTGTACAATCTTCAAAGGAGGATTAAAAGTGATACCTCTTTGGAATGGTCTATCGATTGGATGATCATTGGACACTTCTTTTTCATGGTTGGCCTTGGAATTTGAGTTGTTTTTCAAGACCTCATCTTGTCCTTCATTGTAATCCAACACAACTTGCTCATGCTTTAATCTCCTTTCAAAACCCGGTGGCTCTCTTGGAGTTCCAACTTCTTCATTAGTGGGCATGTACACATTGTTTTCAACTTGCCTTCCACTTCTCAAAATAGTGATGGCCTTGGCTTCATGCCTTGGATTGTTGACCACTTGACTTGGAAACATTCCTTGCTTCCTTTGGCTCCACTCATGGGCTAGTTGCCCCATTTGTACCTCAAGCTTGCTCACACTTTGTTGGATGACATTGATCTTCTCATCTTGCTTTGCTTGATTGTTCACAAAGGCCGCCATCATTTCTTCAAAGGTAGGTGTCTTTCTTGCTTCTTGTATTGGTACTTGGGGTTGTTGTAGAGGTAGAGGTTGTTGAGATGGTGCTTGATAAGGTGGTCTAGGAGCATGATAAGCATTGTTTGCTCCTTGATTGTTGAAATGTGAGCTACTTGCACCTTGATATCCACCTCCTTGCCTTTGGTAACCTTGACCTTGTTCACGGTTTTGATTCCCACCCCAACCAAAATTAGGGTGATTCCTCCACCCGGGATTATAAGTGTTGCTATAAGGATCATTCTTTGGCTTTGTTTGGTAGTCAAGGAGATTGCATTGCTCTATCAATTCCGGATACATATCGCTTTGTGAACACTCCGTTGTGCTATGATACACACTTTCATAAATCAAACAAGCTTGCTCCATGGCTTTGACTCCCAAACTAGGCTCCCAAATTCGGCTTGGTGATGCCATTTGATTGAGGGGTCTTCCTTGAGCTTGTAGAATCATGTCAAGTTTCTTTTGCATGTTTCCTTCTATCCGCTTCAACTCTTGTTGCATTTGAACACTTGAAATGTAAACATTATACATGCCTCTCCTTTGCACTTGCTCCCTCATAGGTACTTGTGCACTCTTCATCATCATTGGCTTTCTATCCGAGGCACTATCATAGAGTTGAGAAGATTCACTCATTTCATCTAGGATCTTCATCGCTTCATCTTCGGTCTTTTTCATGAAACATCCCTCACAAGCATTTTCAACTCTCCTCCTTGTGTCTTGTGAAAGCCCGGTGTAGAAGGCACTTAGAACCGCTACCTTAGAGAGGCCATGATTGGGAACACCATCTTCTATATCCTTGAATCTCTCCCATGTCTCATAGAATGACTCATTTGGTAGCTCTCAGAAGTTCATCAACTCATTCCTCAATGAATTGGACTTGTGAGGAGGGAAATAGAATTTGAGGAATACCCTTTGCATCTCTTCCCAAGTGTGGATACTACTTGGGGGTAACTTGTACAACCATTTCTTGGCTTTGTCCTTCAATGAAAAAGGAAAGAGCCGAAGACGCAAGTTGCCTTCATCAATACCCAAAAGTTGAACGGTTGAGCATGCTTCATTGAACTCTTGGAGGTGCAAATATGGCTCATTACTTGGCAAGCCAAAGAAAATGGGTAAGTTTGCAATAGTCTCTGGCTTTATGTCAAAAGCAACGACACATGGTGGAAGCGCGATGCAACTGGGATGATTGGAGATTGTTGGCAAAGTGTACTCCTTCATAGGGCGTGGTTCAACCATTGTGGGTATCCGGTCTATTTTAGCTTGCAACTCTTCTGCTAATTTCTTTATGAGATCAAGAGTTTCTTACGGTATCCGAGTTTCTTCACCACTATCTTCAAGGATTTGATCAATAGATATGTTGTCTCCACTTGGTGTGCTTGGAGATGATGGAGTAGAATATCTTGAATTGATCCTTGGGCTACTTGTAGGTGATTCGTGAGACATAAACACCTACAATATTTCAAAACAAAGGTAAGAACATAAGTTAAGATACAAAAAGAAACCAAAAACACGAAATTGAAAAATTGCTAAAAACAGGGGAAACGACCGGTCGGTGAGCTTCTGACCCTAAAACGACACTTGCCGACTGGTCAGAAATTTCTGATGACTAGTCGGCGAAATGAACACAAACAACTGGTCAGCGGAGACCAACGACTGGTCGGCAAACAGAGATAAAATAAAAATAAAGAAAATTTCTAGCTAATCCCTAAGGCTACCCGAGCTAGGGATTGGATTTCACACCAATCCCCGGCAACAGCGCGAAAAACTTGTTAGCATTGAAGCCACCCTCAAGTGCAAGAGGTACAAGTTATAGAATAGGGGATTAAGTAAGGATGTCGAACCCACGAGGATTGGTAAATCCTTTCCTAGCTAGGGAAAACCTAAGGAAAAACTAGAAGAATATGCAAATGTACAATCACAAACAAAGGCTCACAAGTGAAACAAAGTTCATGGTGAGTATGTGCAAGATGGTGTGTAGAGATTTAATTTTGATTTTGAGATTGGTTTATATTCAAATTGAAACAATGAAAGTAAGTAATATAAACTAAGCTAGACTAAACAAGTTGTTATCAAATGGATGGGAGTTAGGGCATCGGGTTTCACCTTTTGCCTCTCTTGCAAGCATTAAAGCAATTGAATATGAATGATGCAAAACTAATTGTCCAACTACCCTCTTGGCATCAGGATAGGACTACTACGGCTTAAACCCCTTTCATTTTATTAACTCTAACCGTCATTTTATTAACTCTAACCGGATAAGTCTAAAGCTAACTACCTAGAGACAAATTCAATTACCGGATATGTCTCAATCCTTTGCCCCTAAATGCATAAAGCTTAGAGTTTAGGTAACCAAGCAAGCAAACCAATCCTATCTCTAGGTGATTTTAGCTCGCTACCCTCACATGCACACATGGTGTGCTTTCATGCTCCCTTTTTGCCTAAAGGTAATCAATCTCTAGGAAAAACTTCATGTCATGGCAAACACATAACTCAAATTGATTAGGTCTAAGTAATGCCACTACTAGGATTTTTTCCTTAGACATCGGCCAGAAACCGATGTTAAAAAAAAATTCATCCGATGTCTTAGTGGGTGATGTTAAAGATCACGAACAAAAAGACATCGGTCAAAAACCGATGTCCGGTTCAACAATAGACATCGAAAAAGCTTATGGAACTGATGTAAAACCGTTATTACGATGACATATTAGTGTGTTTAGATATTGTTAAATCTTCATATTTTGGCATTTAATGCTTAATGAAGTATAGGTCCAATAGCAGAAGTATTCATTTTAACATCGTTACTCATATTAGAAACAATGTTTTATATGGTATCAGACATCGGATTCTTTTCGTTTTGCCTGCCGTTTGTGAGGTTCACGCATATTTTCCATATATCCTACTATTTAAGATTCAATCTACATTCCTTAGTATTGTATGAACGATGTGCAATATTATAATAAACATCGTTTCCTTTTATAAAGTGATGTCCATTTTACTATATTACATCAGGTTTTAGGTTAACAACGATGTCCATTTTGATTCTAGACATCGTTTCCCAATTTGTAAATCGATGTCCATTTTGATTCTAGACATCGTTTCCCAAATTGTAAATCGATGTCCATATTGATGCTATACATCGTTTTCCAAATTGTAAATCGATGTCCATATTGATACTAGACATCGTTCCCTGTAGTTTACATCGACGTCCATTAGTTTTTTTAACATCGCTTCTTAAATATGGGGCATTGCATTAATTCAAGCAATCTGATTATACACAATCTTAAAGCATCAGCCAGTGAACAGATTTTGGACATACAAACCACGCCAAAATCGAATCAATACATCTTATTTCCTTAAGTACATCATAAATTGAGTAAAACTACAACCTTTCTTGAAACATCAAGTATCCAGATTGCTTCACGGTTTAGATAAGTGAGAGCCAAAGTGTAACAAATGTTGAATAAGAGCATGTATCCAGCCAATGCTCCTGCGCCAATCCAATACCAATATGCATGCGTACGAAATCCACGAGATTTCAGAATTTCAACTCCTAATGATTCGTTTGAGTTTGGAAGAACCTTTAACAGTAATAGATCAAAATCAGAGAATTACTTAGAGATGAACAACTACAAAATGTTTGAAATGGCTCAATGAAGGACTTACATGTGACCAACTCTTGCCAAGGAATTCATTAACTACAATTGCATTCTGCCCATACATCAAAGGTGATATCCAGTAGCCCCATATCCACCATTTCTTTATATTTTCTGTGGAGTCAACCAAAAAAAATTGAGAAACATGGAATTAATTGATACAGAAATTTAGTTACCAGACGTCAAGTATCTTTACTTAGATTTTTACCTCTTGACAGGACAAAGCCCCCCAAAGCGAAAAGCATGACTAGTGCAAATGAGCCAAATGTATTAGCAACAGTCAAGCTAACTCTTCCTACTCCAGCAATGAATCAGAATAATCCAGAAGCCATTTGATTCATGAGTAGGAGGAGAAGGTATTGCTTAAACAATCTGCATTACACGTTCATGACAGTATATGATTTGGGGTTAGAACCAACATGAAAACAAATGTTAAGGAGAAAGTGATCAACAATTTTGCTTCTAGTATGTTACTTTTACCTTCCAACATTTGGATCAAAGCCAATGACATATAAATCTTTCATACGAACTCCAAATGGAGGCAGGCTGGATTCATATGAAAGGTGGGAATGCTAACTTTTGAAGTACTGGTTTCTTGAAGCAAGATTGTACATAAAAAGATACTAAAAGAAACAGAAAGAACATGACAGTGATACTGTTTTCAGAAATTCCTGCAACAGACCTGTAACTTTGAAAAATCATAACTAATTATAGAAAAATCTTTTTTAGGAGATTCCAAGTCTCAAATACTCTTTAACAAGTCCACTACAAATTCTCAGAAGAAAATAACTTCAAATTATTAACAGAAAATTACATTTTTACAGAAACAGGTCGCTGGGTCTGGAAACTGTAGTTTCTGAAATAATTTATACAAGTGATAGTCCAATTTGATAAGTACATCCAAACTCATATATAGTTTTGAAGAAAAGTGAGAACTAAAAGACAAACTATCAAAGATCATGCATCAGTTCAGTTTGTCAAAACTCAAGCTATTTGGAAATATAAAATTGAAATAGAGTATGAGTTAACAACATCACAAAAATAAAAGCTTATTCCAATTGGTTTCTATAAGAACAGAGCTTAATCAAAGAGAGGCTAAAAGATATCCAGACTTGTATTTGAATATGAAGAGCTGCAAATCAATAGAAAGTAATCAAAGAATTGAGATTGAAATTATCTATGATCATAATTCTAACTGTTAGCTCATAAAATATATGATCATAAACTTTCCCAGGGTTATTAACCTTAGAAGTGTCTGCATGATGCCAGCTGATGCTGCTATCTACTATGTTTGGCAGGCAGGCAACCGTCTTCTCAAAGGATAGCTTTGATTCTTTGTTAATCTCAATGCATCTCACAGACCTAGAAAACAATTAGAATTTCACTTTATAAAGTTCGAGACTTCTGAGTTGTAATACTGTGCATGTACAGAAATCTTAAATTCTTGCCTGCATTTTCTTGTAGCAGCCAATGATAATCTGATAACACCTACTCCTGCATACAAATCAGCAACAGATGCTCCAAGAGGGACATACCTTTGAACTAACAATGCAAGTAAAATCATATTATCAAACGCTAACCATATATGAACTTTGTGAAATGTACAAGAAAGCTCAGTTTACCTCTCGGCTTGCACGGGTACCAACATATATACACTATAACATTCAGATCAGGAAGCCATTTCCTAAATTCTTTTGCCCAATTCGACAAAGTAGATATTGGTACAACAACGAGAAATGGCCCATGGATCTGTTGAGCATTCTGCAGCACCAAAAAAAGGGACGTTGTTCAAAAGCAGTGAATCATTACAGACACATATAAACTATATCCAGGTGTCAAGAAAATCCTCAACTTAAATCAATAAATAGAAACTACTATCATTTTACCGAATGCAACAACATTTTACACATTGAAGAAAACTCAAATACAAACTGATAAAACTACTGCCAATTTGAAACTCAAAAGCAACATAAGTCAGTTACGCATCAGTATTCAAGCTACAATTATTTACAAAAGCTTATGCCTTTTATATATAAGAAAACATACAAATCAGCTACCTGATATCCATGAGAGTAAAAGATAAGTTATGCTTCCAACTTAAACCATGCCTACAAAATAAGAAGCAGCAAATAGATCAGAACAAACCAAGAGAATTAAAACCCAGATGCCAACATTCAAATTCAAAAGGAATACCATTCGATGATAAGCTCAAAGGTTCAGATTCACCAACCTGATTAAAACCCAGCAAATTTCAGAAACCTAACAATGGAGAAACTGAAAATTCGAAGCTAAAGGAGAAAAAGTGAGTCTTTTCAAAAGAATAGTTGTGAGCTTTCCCATTTTATCATGTGATTATATTGGGCTCCCAGTCTTCTTCAGGGAACGTAGGAATCCCCAAATCTCCACCCATCTATAATTAAAACCCTAAAATTGAAAACCCCCAAAATTCTCAGGACCCAAATAGAAAACAAAGAATTCAGTCGCAGTGACTCACCATTAACGTGATTAATTCAGATTGAAACCTGTTGTGGAGGGTGCTTTGCTAGATTGAAATCTTCTGAGATCCTAGAAAGCTTGAGAGAGAGAGAGAGAGAGAGAGAGAGAGAGAGAGAGAGAGAGAGAGAGAGAGAGAGAGAGAGAGAGAGAGAGAGAGAGAGAGAGAGAGAGAGAGAGAGAGAGAGAGAGAGAGAGAGAAAGAGAAAGAGAGAGAGAGCTTGCGGGTGGAGGCGATAGCGCCGACGAGGGGTTGGAGGTGGTTACGGAAAGAGAGACAGTAGCGGGAGTGAGCGGAGAGGAAGGCGATGGTGGCCGTAGAAATTAAGAGGGCGGGAGAGGAAGGAGCAGAGGGCTAGAGACCTAGAGTTTAGGGCAAGAGTCTCTCTCGATGAAAGTGAGTGAGATAAAAGTAGGAAAAATAATAAAGTGTGGGGGGAATGAAAATTTTGTTCCCCACGTATCCGAAAGTTTTTAACTTAGTATTTCTGCGTTTTTGTAAATTTTTGAATCAAAGTGTAGACATCGGTCAACAGTAATAAACGATGTCAATTATATACATATAAATCGGAATTTAAGAAATCGATGTTAATGACATTTTTTTACATCGCGTGAATTCCTCACCGATGTAATTGTCGTGATGTCTAAGAGCAAAATTCTAGTAGTGTGCATTCAACTATTGACTTAGCATGTGAGAATGAAAACATGAATTTGCATCAATTTATAAACAAAAGCATCAATACAAGCAAGTTTGGCTAGGGCTTTCAACTCTAGCCCCAACTAGTTCACTACTCACACATAGCTAGATACACAAGTTTCAACATTCTATTAAATATCAAATACATAAAGAGATAGGGAGTAAAGGGTGACTATTGATGATGCCGGAAGAGGTGGTGGAGATGGGTCTCCAAGAACATGATGTGGTGGTAGTCACCTCCTTCTCCTTGCTCCAAGCTCTTGATATTGGTAAGAATAGTGAAATTTGGAATCTCTAAGGTGAGTTGTGGTGTTGAGTGGTGGTGGAAATGGTGGTTTTAGTGGTGGAAATGGTGGTGTCTTGTCTAGAGAGAAAATAGATCTTGGATAGGATGAAGATGAATGAAATGGAGTCAAGAATGCTGAAGAATTAGTCTTTGGCCTCTCTTTGATCAGCTATGTATGTCCTCTTTGGTCCCAAAGTGTGCAAGAGATACTCTTACACCATTGTCCCCCAAATGGTCCCAAATTGGCAAGGTGACAAAAGGACAAGGTGTAGGGAGATATTTGAATTTCAACTGATGAGAGATTCTCACAACCATGGTCCTCCTTTGCTGGAGAAAAGACCCTCTATGAGTGGCGGCTCGCCAGAAAAGTTTGCCGGAAAAATCGCCGGAAAAGTCGATTTGCAATTTTCTTCCAATCTCCGTGTCTTCTTCCCCTAGCTTCCAATCTCCGCATTTCAAGCCTCAAATAGTCATTTTATTCTCAATGCAAGATTTCCTACAAATAAAAGGAAATGGATTAAAAAGGGTAAAATAGCATGGAAGACAAATCAATTTTCATAATTATGGGGCACAATTGCATAAGTAATTTGTGACTCAACAACTTTCTTGGCACTGAACGATATCCACTTTTTCTCATACTTCAAGATATTCCAGTTATGTTCTTGCAGAAATGCAACCTTTTCTCTGTCTCTATACATCTTTTTCACTCATTGGAGCTTTAAAAATGTTATTACAAAATGAAAGTCACATAAAGTTATTCACTTTTTAGGGAAAAAAAAAAAAAACAAAAGTTATTCACTTTAATTACCTTGTCTTGTTCAGTCTCACCACTTTGTGGTCGATTCAGAATCTGTTCATAGTATCTACAAAACTTATTAATAGCTGCTTGAATTGCAGACTAACAGTGTTGTAGAGAACTAGCATCCCGGTTGGTTTCAAAAGTCTTGTTTTTATGATAGTATATATTATGCAATTCTAGCCCAATATGCAGTACTTTTTTGATCATTTCCTTTCACTGGAACTAAGCCAACGTTGAGCCATGCAGATACCACTCGAACTGAGTAATTCGAGGATCTATTTTTGCTCTTTGCAGAGGGTTTATTTTGAGTAGGTATTTCAGATGTCATATATAGCAGGTGCTTGAGAAGACATGCAACCATCGTTGTGGATGAAAAAAGAGTCATTAAGTTCTGATTCTGTGTTCAGGAGATCTGTAAAGTAGGTAGCATTTTCAGAATCCATCTGCACATAACAATTTCAGTGTAGGAAATTGAGAATGTGTCAGCCATATAGGTTCCATTCTAAAAGCTTTTCTAGTATTGGTGGGAGTGCCATCCAAAGTTAAACAAAAAGGATCTAATACGATCTAATCTTTCATGGATTCTGGACACATGCTCTTGATTTTTTACCCCAAGTATAAAGACTGCCAGTAAAGGGCATAGACACTAAAAGAAGCATTATTCAATAAGACAATCAAGTTAATTATGAATCTTCCGATTAACTTAAAGTAGCAAACATTTCTCAAGTGGGATCACATAAAACAATCAAACTTCCCTTCTCGTTCTATTTTCAACTCAATTCTCTTAGCAACCACCGATTGCCATGCTCTCCATTTCACACACCGATCCCCTAACCCCAAACTCCAACCTTGAATCTCTTTACCGATAAAAACCAATACATAAACACAAGCACACACATACCTACCTACCAATATGTTACATATTCAATATCGTCATTGCTGGACATTATGGAAAAGACTTATCGTCTGCTCTCTCTTATAGATTTCGTTAATGTCTTGGGTCTTTAGATTTGTTTTGATTGCATTTGCTTGGTTGGATATTTTTGTTGTTTTTTCTAGTTTTTGTATAAGAAGAGGGTTTTGTCTCTTCTCTATCTGTTACTTGTTGGGTTTTGGTTTGGTCCCCCCTAGTTATGTAATTTTGCACTTTCTTTTAAATAAAATAAAAAATAAGGGGATGGGGGGTGGGTTCCCAGAGTGTGGCAGACTCTTCTCCTTTGGGATTGAGGGTGGGACTTGTTCCCTACATTGTCTGCCTCCGATGAACTAATATCGCCTAATCCCTTATTTTGTTGATATATATATATATATATATATATATATATATATATATATATATATATATATATATATATATATATATATATCGTCGAAACACCAATCTCAAATCAGAACAAACACAATTAGACACACACCTCCTAGCTTCTTGATTCCAAACAAACAAACATTGTAACATAACTTCAGTAACATGACTTCAATTTAATAATCCTTATGAATACAAGATTTATTTTTCAATGAATTAACAACAGAACAGAACATGTAGCACGAGTAACATAAGATAGAGGAATCAGATAAGATAAAGTCTTACCGGTCTATGAAGAACTGAGATCTCCAATGGCAAATATTGCCTTTTGTTCAAAATGCCGCTCAAAAACTCCCCGCAAAATTTACAAATTCATAATTCATCTTAAATAGAGGAAAAGAGAACTCAAGAACCCAAAAATTAGAACGTTGAAGCTCAAAAATTGGAACGTTGGAACTGAAGAATTGGAACATTGAAGATTTTACGTGAAGTTAATTTCTCTCTCCTCTCTAGATCAATATAGCTAGAGTTTTTTTTTTGGAAAAATTTCAGTTTACTACCCTGTGGTTTGCACTCAACATCATGTTAGTCCCTGCTCTTTCAATTTAATCAGCAACACCCCCATGCTTTCAATTTCAATCAGCCGTGCCCAAATTTTTCTGAGACATCCAAATCAAACGTTAAGTGGAGAGCTGGCAACGACAAAGTCAGAGAGTAGGCCCAAAGAAAGGGGTAAACTCGACATTTCACTTAATTTCCACCCAAACTCAAAAAAAAAACAAAAAAAAAACAAGCCCTGCCCTGCATCTATCTTCGACCTAGACCGAACTGCAGCTCGGACCTCCGACCCAGATCTGTTGAGCTCCGATCGCCGCCTCGTCGTCTGGTTGTTCCACCTCTTCAATCTCGCCGAACTTCTTCGCCGCCGGCGCCGGCTCGGCTTGCACGCTCGGATTTGAAGAAGAAGACCTCCTCCATTCTATTTAGGTCTGTTTCTAATCTATTAGAGCTCTTTATAGTGCACTTCGCAATATCCTTTCTGCCTCCAGAAGAGTCGACTCTTTCAACTTGGTGAGACGTTCCAAAGCCTTATTTGTCAATTGTCGTTGATTTGGGTAAGCAAAGATTGTGTCTTTGATTTCTCTACGGTTCATTCGCCGACTCCGACTCCGACTCCGATGAAGATGACGGAACCGAGAAACTCAAGTTCGAGCGACTCCGACTTCCACTTGGATCATTTTGTTTCTGGTTTTTTCATGGCGGTAATTGCTGGATTTGGGTAATTGTTATTGGGTTCTTTTTGTTGGTCGTGAATTGCTATTGAGTTCAAGGATTTCTCTCGATGTGTGTCCTTCAATCGAAAGGAAATTAAACACTTTTATGCTCTGTGCTGTTCATTTGGATTTGGGTTGTTTGAATTTTGTCAGATATAGCCATCGTCTACACCTAATATGGGTTCTTCACCGTATACCTCAATTCAAATTTTTGAAACTCAATTTGTTCCTGGTTGGTTCATGAGAATTGCTTGGTGTATATGCCACTGCATAGTACTTGAAATCTGGGTATTTCTTTCAAAAGAAAGTTACAGGTCTTGTTTCAGAACTCATCAATTGGAGAAGATGGGAAGAAGTCTACTATTAGGCAATTCGCTTGGTGTATATGCCTCTCGATCACAATACTTGAAATCTGGGTATGCTTCATTTGAACACCTCCACTTTTTACCATCTGTTCTTCTGCACCTTCTTGGCTCTGAGTCTTTCTGCTAAAGCCCATATATATCATAGCAATCCCACCCATTTCTCTCTATCTCTTCTTGTTCCAACTATGTTGCATAATTGATCCAATAATAGCTTTTTTGTTTGGTCTGAGATGATTAGCAAGCTTAAATTTATAGTTGTTAATTGTAATTTTTTTTATTTGGTTTGAGTGGAAAACTGGAAATTTCCTGATGTTATGAGTTTGGGTGGAAATTTGGGTTTTTTTTGTTTTGATTTTTGTTTTTGTTTTTGTTTTTTTTTTTTGAGTTTGGGTGGAAATTAAGTGGAATGTCGAGTTTACCCCTTTCTGTGGGCCCACTCGCTGATTTTGTCACTGCTAGCTCACCACTTAACGTCTGATTTGGATGTCTCGGAAAAATTTGGGCTTGGCTTATTGAAATTGAAAGCATTGAGGTGTTGCTCATCAAATTGAAAGAGCATGGACTAACATGATGTTGAGTGCAAACCACAGGGCAGTAAACTGAAATTTTTCCTTTTTTTTTTTTTTGGATCAAAATAGCTAGAGTTTTTAGCTGAAGCTAAATTTAGCTTTTAAATAGGTATTCTGTTAAAGATAAAACTTATCCTAAAATTTGTTAAATTCCAAGTTTTTTTGAAATAGGTATTATGTTGGAGATGCCCTTATACAAGTGATAGAATATGTATAGACAATTTGGGGACAAGTGATCTGTTCCCAACTTGTGGAGGACTGGGAAGAAGAGAAGGCATATGACTGGACAACAAGTGAAATACATCTTAACTTCAACTTGTCCTGCCGGATTCTAAACCTAAATTCCAAACTAATATTGTGCTGATAAAGGAACAAATTTCACAACCCCCAACTGACCTAAAATTTGAGGCACTACAAATCAGTTTCTACCTAATACTAGAACAATACATAACAATGAAAATTGACGCATCAGAACCGAAGCACAACTGTCGAAGTTAGAGGTTAAACTCTGTTGGAAGGAGCTCGTGAAGTATAAGAATAGAGGAGTGTGAACACTTAGACGAGAGCACCACAACTGAAGAACAAATTTGCTGGAGATGATCAACACGAAGTGGCAACAGAAACCACGTGAAGAGGGCACTAAGGGATGTCAATAGAGACGTTCTCAACGATAGACACTACTAAAAAGCATTCATAGACGATGAATAAGATCCAAGAGTTGTACCCAAAATTAGGCCCATGATGACAATGATATTGAGATCATCGATCATTTAAATGTTTCGACCACTTTATTAGTTTATTTTTGTGTAGCCTCATAGAATCTAATGAACTCAATTGCGGACATGCATGTACCTTATAATCCTATAATGTAAATGATCACTTAGGTAAACGTCATTTCCTTCATTCATTTGAACGACTTTCTAATGATCTCTATCTCAAATAGAAACACTATATATAAATGGTAATAGAATGATGATATATTAGTTTAAGCTGAACCTGTGTGTGTAAAACAAATAAAAAACCCTAGCCGCTAGAGTTTGAGAGAGGAAAACCCTAGCTTGAAAAAAGCTCGTGATTCCGTCATCAGAGAGTGGTGATGGAGGTTGTGGATGAGATGGAAGTTCGCTTGGCGACATCGTTGGGATTGGCTGATGCTTGGAAACATGTGGATCTCTATCCATCGCGTGGGGGAAGGGCTGTGTCGTTCCCAGACTTATCTAGTCTGGAAACTCTTGGCTGCTAGAGCTTTCAACAAGCGGTCTTTCATGGGAATGTTTAGGAGAGCTTGGAGGCTGAATGGGCACTATACTGTCCAAGAGCATGATGATAGATTCATATTTACTCTTCTGATCGGAATTGAATTCTCCAAGGAGGACCGTGGGGCTTCGATCGTGCTTCTATGGTGTTGGCTCCGTTTGACAGAGTAGGAGTTATAAAAGATCTTCCATTGAATACTTTGGCATTCTGGATCAAAGTGAGGGGCCTCCCGGTGGATTTCCATATCCATATTGATCGATGCCTCAGACGTATCGGCTGTGCTTTGGGACTGTTCCTGCATAAAGATACCATTGAATTTGATGCTGGACGTATCCGGATTAGGGTGGAGATGGATTTGATGCAACCCGTCATGTTCTGGATCGATGATGGCATTAATGTCAACCTCGACTTCTTTTTTGAAAATCTCTATGGGCAGTGCAGGGATTGTGGCTTACTAACTCATATAGGTCTCCCGTGCTCTAGACCTCCTTTGCCAGAATTTATCAGGGGGGAAACCACACCAGCACGGTGTAACTTGGAGAGAGTTTTGAATAGGGTTGCTAATTCACCTATGGCAGGCTCCACGTTAGTGCTTGGTGCTCAGGAGGTTGACAGTGGTCCGGTGACTTTGGAGCGCTTTTTTCCTGCCATGAAACCTAAACCTAGACGGGAAATCCATATTCGAACCTTGTCGGTGATGCTGGCACAGAATGTTCAAGACCTAACGCTGAACTCGACTGCAAACCAGGAAGAACTTGTGCTCGGGGACGCTACTATGGTTGATCATGTTGGTACCAGTGAGGAGGCCGGCCATGCAAATCATGCTTTAGAACCAGTTCCATCACCTAATATAAGAAGGAAGAGAATGGATGATGATGGAATATCGCCTAAGAAGCTCATATTAAGCCTAGCAGTTGGCGCACCTATTTGGACGCCATATCGATGGGTCTATGCCCTTCCTAACCTGTGCAAGGGGAGACAAAGAAACGTATGATAGGAACATTTTAATGCGATGTTTTAATATTTAACTCCCCATATTTTGCTTAGTTATTTCCTTTACTTAGTCATTTTTAATTTAATTTATATTTTCTAGGTACATCGGAGAAAATGACAAGGAAATGAGTTGAAAAACACATGAGAAGGATGTGAGACGTTGGAGATGACAAAGGCAAGGCACAAGGGATGCAGAAATGAGCTGAAATGAAGAAATTGAGTATTCCTGGTCCGACTAGAAATCCCAGTCAAAGTAGGAATCCTGATGAGGCTAGGAAACCTGAGGGCACTAGGAGACCATGTGGCTTCAAGATGACTCAAAACTCAAGATTCTTCTAGAATACTTGGGAATTTTCAGCAAAATGAAGAACATAGATATTATAGAGGTCTTGGAGGTAAAAGAAGTAATTTTTGGGGATAAATACATGATTTTCCCTGAAAATAAAAGAAGATTCAAGAAGGTGACGTTTTGAACTTATCCTGGAGAAATTCAAGGGATTACAACAAACAAAAAGGTTGAAAACAGGTCCAAATACATTCCTTCAGCTCCACACTCCATCCTTGGCCGAAATTGAGGAGATAAATCAGAAAATAATCATGTCATTAATGCAAAAATAATCTCCCTAGAATCAAGGTGCTAATTTGAAGGCTTCTTATTGGTTGGATGACATGGGAAGGATGATGTGGAATTATCTAATTGGCTAATGCTGTGTGGATCAATCTTTAAGGCTTGGAGACTAAGTTGTCATCCTCCTATAAATAGGAGCATCATTGGGACGTTTGAGACACCACTTCATACACCACTTCTCCCATATTTCTAAACACCAAAAATTCTTTCCATTCTCTAGTCTTCAGAAGCTCTGCGTCTCAACCAAGGAGGAGAAGAAGCCATGCAATACATCAAGATCCTAGCCGCCATCCACCCTTGTGTCGTCCCTAGAAGATTGCTTGCTTTCAAGGATCTTCAAGTTCTTTGTCTCAAGGCTTTGTCATTCATCTTTCACGGTGTATTTCATACTTTCTTTTGTTTTCCTTTGTTTGATTCGTAGAGTTATGAATTCTAGTTAACATGACGTTAAGGGCAAAGTTTAAAGCCCATTTATATGTTTTGAAATAAAGTTGTGATTTCTATATGTTGATTTCTATGTTGCTTATGTGAGATTGCTTAATTGATTTTATTTTATAGAAAACTTTTATATGTTTGTGTTCTTTGGTGGCCAACTTAGGATATATGCATGTGATTGGAGCTAGATTTAGGTTAACGATTCACCTAATAGTTTTGTGAACCTAAATCATAAGTAGTAAAGGCTTTGGACAAAAGTCGAAATCACAAGGAGGATTGCAAATAGATGAACTTTTTCATACTAGGTTGTGCACTTTGGTTGACATCATTTCTTTGTTCTTCATGCGTTGAATGTGTTCTTGATTAGCTAGCTTTCTAGACTATGATTGCATGTTCAATAGGATTAATTTAGGTGCTTTCACTTAGATTAATTATTCAAGGAAAGTAAAAAAATGAGAAATCGTTTGCTTTTTAACGTTTCACATGGTCAACTTCTTTCTCATGACATAGAAAATCAACTATAGGAATTGTAATTGGATTTCTTGCATATGGATGTGGTTTTGATTTTTGTTCCTTGCGTTCCACCCTTGTATATGTGTTTTTACATTTTCTTTATTTTAATTTTCAATTTTATAATCCTAAAATCTCCCCCTCTTTACATTAACTTGTATATATTTTTATTCTTTGTTTTATTTTTGTAAATAATATTTCATACTTATATTAATTCTTTATTTGTTTATGCAATTACAGGTGTACCCTCAATCCCCGGCTTGAACGATCTCTACTTATTTTATACTGACAACTACATTTTGCAGGATTAAATCGCACGCTTGTTTTTAGCGTATCAATGTAGAAGGCCTAAAGGTGCAAAGAACAAGGTTAAGGATATCAAAGGTGTGCAATCTTCACCCATGAGGAAATCACCGGCAAAGAAGGCAAAGAAGGTAGAGAAACTGATTAATGGTCTACCTGAGTTTATTGTTATTGAGACTGCAAATGGTTCAAACCCGGCCTACAAAGGGTAAGGAGCTTGTCGATGCTCAGTTGTTTTTTTCTAGTTGTTTGAATAATTGTCTATGTTAGGAAGAGGGTCTCTATGTGCCAATGTGGAAGTACTTAGTGTCACCGTACCACAATTGCATGCTCGGCATGTGAGATTACGTAGAATACATTACCTGCAGGGGCAAGAGTCTTTTGTTAACATAGATTACGCTCAAAGTGTCACAAACAGAGTAGTCGATTTTGTACTATTCTTATCTATGAAACAGGGGCATACCTTCGTATGTACTCTTTATCTCAAAAAAATGATATATTAGTTTAAGAGCTTTTCACAAGCATCAAGGCACATCAAATTATTTAGAATATAAATGAATATATGTCGTTACAATGTACAACGATCTCCTACAGTTGATACATGAAATGCTCTTCAAATGCTAAAATTTGTTTATGATCTCCATAATGTAAATATCATTATATGTCTCTAAAATTATGATTCAATAAAGATCTAGAAATGTATCCTTGTACTTATACATAGAAGTTGAGAGATAGATTCTCATGAAGGCTACTTGGAATCTTTTTCTGGTCATTTAATAGAAAGTGCACGGATTTCTTGTTTTACCTAGAAAGTTGGACCTCGATTAAATGGGACCTAAAAGCAAATTTCAAGCCTCTTCTAAATGAACTCGTACATAATTAATAGGACTAAATACTGTTTACTCCCTGAATTTTTGCTGAAAAACAGTCTAGTCCCTTGCATTTTAATTTGACATGTTTACTCTTTCATCTCTCAATTATGACCAATAGGTCTATTCCATTACTCATCATTCAAAAGCTTTTTAAGTCGCTAACGTGAGAATCCCTTTCATGCCAAAATGTTTATTATACCCTCACTTCCTTTGTTTTTTTTTCAATTTTTTTTATCTTTTTTATTTTTCTTGTTTACCTCTTCTTCCTCCAACTCTCTCTCCTCCTTCCATGGTTAGGTGGTTCATAGATCAAATCGATCAAAACACTAAATTGCTCAAATCTCAACCAAATAAATCCTAGATTTGCCCAGTACCATTTGGTCTAGTGGCATAGTCTCCCCTTCGTAAGTGAGAGGTTGTGAGTTCGACTATAAAAGATTAGTTGTTGCATATGAGTTATTTCTCTGATCAAAAAACAAAAAAATAAACCCTAGATTTTTGAGATCAAAGATTACCTGCGGTTGAAAATAAAACTAGTTACACCACCTACTTTGGCTATGGCGTTTCTCCATTTACAGACCTTGGATCTTGCAAAACCCTTCTCACGGCACCACCTCTAGTCAGCTTATCTCGGCAACAACACGACAACGGCCGCCGTCGAGTCCTCAACGGCCGCCGTCGTACGGCATTGCTAATTGCGTCTGCTGTTAGGAGCTACTGAAATTTCTCTCACTCCCAGCAATCCCATTCCCATCCCCTTTAGATTCAACCACAATACCTCTATCTATTCCCGGCCAACAACATACCCACCTCAATTCCTTCTCTTTCTCTTCACTCCTCACAACCCAAATCCCCAAAAGACCCATTGGATTCGTAGTAATCGCAAACAACAACAACAATGGTTTGGACCAGGAGAAGGAAGAGGAGAAAGAGAAAGAACAAGAAATTGGATCCAACGGCGGCGGCGATAGTCGGGGAAGAAAAGATTGATCTCTCCCTGCTTCCTTGCAGTTTCTGGAACATCAATAGATTGGGATTGGGAGTTGTAGCCATACGCAGGTACGGGTATGTAGCTTTTAATTTCGCTAAAGCTTAATTGATACATGTTCTAAGGTTTCAGCTTGGGATATGGATATGAAATTGATCAAAGCTTAATTTAAGGTTTCATTTGGATTTAAATGCAGAATCTAGGTTTGGAGAAATGGAATGCTTGCTTTTTATATTTAGAAAATTATATAGTAGCACATGACCAAAGATGTAAACACAGAAAACCCACTTTCAAAAAGATTTATACAAATAAGGACATGAGCCCAGACCCAAAACTCCTAGTATTAAGCTGCGTTTGGGCTGAGTTGGCTTGCTTCTTCGCCTCGGTCAATCAATATGTCAAGGCCATGACCTTTTTCTTCGACTGGGTCAAGAAATGCCATCTTTTGGCTGGTCAAAAAAGAACCGGTGGAAGGAGAAAAATCAAGTCCATCGTCAACACCTCAGCATCTGAGCTGGTGACCGGTCAAGACATGCACCGTTGCACTTGCTCTAAGAGCAAGTTCACCCGTAGTCAAGAAATGTCAAGGTCGAAAAGTCGAGGGGTCGACCAGTCAAGAAACTATTCACTGTCACTGGACATGGGTTTTCACCCGTTCAGTTTCTTGACCAGTCAATACTGTTTATTATTTTATTTTTTAACTGTTCATTGAAAACAATTTTTTTGGGTGTGAGATGTTAGAAAAAATTGCATGTATTTATAGAGAAATTTTTACAATTTTTTTTTTTACCGTTAAAACCCCATAAATACATATTAATTGTTTGCCGTTGGATCCTCTTCTTAATTGAAACCAACGACCCAGATTAAAGGACCGTTGGATTCAAAAATTATGTTCAGCCAACAGCTCCTGTGCACGTGTCCAAGCCCCGACCCCTTCTCTGTCGCTACGCAACAAAAAACTGCCGCACACGCGTTGCGGCTTCACCTGCGTCTTGCGTGTGTTCCACGCTCTCGTCCTTCGCGTCTCTCTCTGGGCGTCAGTGGCTAACGTTAGCCATGTGGGGAGCTCGGGCCGAGCTGGCAGCAAACTTGACTGGGTAGGAAAATAGTCACGGGCTTACCCTTTTTTTTGGCCTGGGTCATGCAAAGCCAAAGCTTGGCTGGTCAAGCTTGGCCCGGTGGAAGCAATTTTTTCATTCTAGCCGGTCAACACATCATCAAAATGACATGGCAGCTGGGCAAAAGAGAACCGGTGGACTTGCTCTAAGTGTTTGGTCAGCTTTCTCCAGAAGCTGCTGTGGCTTCCGTCGAAAAGCAGAAGCGGCCTCCCCCTTGCTTTTAAAAGCCAGAAGCCAGGAAATCACTGTGGCGCTGGTTACTGTAGATTAATGAAATTTTGATAATACCGGTCTCTATCCTCCCTTGGTTGAGGCAATTACTTGATTGCCATTAAACCCTTCTTGATGCCGCAGCAATCTCTCTCCCTCTCATCACAGACGCTGCGTCAATCTCTGATCACAGACGCCCCATCAATCTCTCTCCCTCTGACGCCGCCTCATCTAGCCTTTCATCACAATTTTGGGTTGGAAATCGAAGCCTCACTCAAGCAAGGCTGCTTGGCGATTTGATTCAGGTTAATTTTTTATCTATTTCAGTTTCAAATTTCTATGATTTTGATGAAGGCCTATGATTTGAGTACTGCCATCATTTGATATCAGTGGGTTGAGTTCGATTTTGTTTAATTTGGTGAATTTTCTGGACCCTTTTCACTTGTGTTGATTGGTGTTGATCCCCTTTTGTTTCTACTTCTAGCACAGACACAAAAGACTGTTGTGATACTTTTAAATGTTTGAGATGTTGATATTCTGCAATTGGTATAGACCCATGTAAGTAGATATTTAAGTTGGAACTGTGATTTTGGAACTGAGGAGTGTTAATTTTGGGAACTGTTGCCTTCTGGTTTTGGATACTGATCTCAACATCATGGTTATGCAACAGTTATAGGTTGGGATTATACACTCTGTGATGCAAGATTAGATTCAGTTGTATAGATTGGAATTTACTCTCTGTTCTCACTCTCTGTACTGGTGGCTTGTTGTTTTTATTTCACTTGATTAGATAGAGTTATAGATTGATGATAATTTGCACTCTCTGTGCTGCAAGATTAGGATTTGCTCCTGCTAGTTACTTTGTTTGTTACTGGTCTTGATGATAATTTACACACTGCTGCAAGATTAGGATTTGCTCCTGCCAGTTGCTTAGTTTGTTATTGGTCATGATTTGCTCAAACCTTAGTTTCTCTGCTACCTTTGCTCCATTTGCAGAACCTGATAGATCAGATGCTCCTAAGTCCTAACTGCTTTCTTACGAGATCATGAAACCCATTCTGGTCCCATATCTTTTTTTTTTTGGATAGAATTCTGGTCCCACATCTTGTCATGAGCTAGAAGCATATCTTTCCATTCTTTATCCAATTTTTTAGCATGGTCTGTTAGCTGCCAGTGGAATTTTACCTTTTAATATACTAGTCTAACGTATGTATATGATAATATGAAGAAGCATCCAGAGTATTTTAATAACAATAGTACCCGTAAGGAGTAGACTCCATTTAATAATAATAGTTTTTGTAATATTTGATTCTACAAAAAAATGAATTTTATACTACATATATAAATTCCAGAATGTAAATAGCTATGTAACATGTATGGTTATGCTTGTTCCTTCATTCTGCAGTTCCGTTTTTCCTTGTTCCTTCATTCTGCATTCTTCATTCTCTTCTGTCTATTCCCCCTGTCCACCATCACAGAATCACAGGTCAAGATGTCGTCCATTTTGCTAAAAATATCTGGAACAATACGTTTAAAATACCATTGGGTACCCTTTCCTCAACTCTCTCAAGGAGAAATTTGTTTAAAATACGTTTAATATTTTTCTGCTGGCACTTATTAATCTCAGTATGGAAGTTCTAGCAAGTATATGTTAGGAAAGCCTGGTTAAATGAATGACACAGGTTTCAAGCAGGTTGTGTGGAAGTTGAATCCGTTTCTGTATATGTTGCTGTCACTGCACTACTATTAATTGCTCGTTTCTGGTGTTAAAAAGGTTTTCTGGATGTCATCATTCAAGGCAGTGATTAAACTTAGAAATTGATAAAATTATTTTATAGGGAAAGTGATATTCAGAATCTCATCATATATTCATATCTCACTGTTCTGTGGGAACATGTCCATGTGTTTTTCAACTTTTTGGTTACATACTTTGTATAGCTTGAGCATCTCTATATGCTTGTATTCCTTTCAAATATGCTTCCTGGTTTGAAGAATGTAGATACGGCATCCTTTCACATGTTTCAGTTTTTACTCTCTCTGCACTTTGGAGATTACAAATGGATAATATCAATGGAGCTCCATCACATAATTTTGTAACATATTTTGTGTGGATAAGTGGTTTAAAAAGATACATGGGTATGCTTGTTGCCGTCCCCTGCTTTTATTTTTCATCATTATCCTTCATTTTCCTTTGTTTTATACTAAAAGTCTCTCTTGGTTTCTTTTCCTACTGGATAGGTGACCTTGGAGTTCTTGGAACTGGAATACCAATAGGAAAACTTGATATGTATGTTGCTGCAGCTGGTATTAATTCAGAGTCATTGGGAGATCAAGCGGAATACCAAGCAACGCAGCAAGTTATATTATCTTTCATCATGTAAAACTTAGCTAGGAAACTTGAAAATTGAAATGTATGAATGCAATAACAATGTTCCTTAAATTCAGTATTTGATAAATTGATGTATCACAAGGCTTTTGGTACAAATATTGATCATGGTTTGCATTCAATTTGATTTCCAATTGATTATTATTGTGCATTAGGTAAAATGAACTAAAAAACTAGAATTCGGTTATTTAATATTAATCATATGGTCACTGTGATTTATAAAAATTAAAAGTTAACAAAAATTATCACGCCATAATAAAGATTAAAATGATAACAAGAGCATTTGAACAACATTGTATTACCAAACAATCAAGGCAAAATAATCTCTTATGTCCAATTTGGTCATTCCACAAACAAAAAGCACAAGCCAGTTTGAGTTTACCAAACACTTTGACACTGCTTTTGTCACTGACAACACTAATAAAAAGCCAGTTTACCAAACACTCAGCTACTTTGCTTTTCAGCCACTTATTCTCATAAATAAGCAGAAGCCAGCTTTTCTGAGAAGCACAGCCATACCAAACATAGCCTTAATGTAAATGACTAAATGCTCGAGTTTCATCACAATTTACGGGCATTGCCACTGACCCAATATCAATACCCAAAAACAGCCAACGCCAAAACAGATCTGATCCATTACCGCTTTCAGCGACTCCATTAGGGTTTCAACTCGCTTCCTTCTTACTGATCGATCCAATTTCCAACAACAGATGATGAAGAAGGCCAACCACCGCTCGAAGCAGACCGCCGCCGCCGACGATTGCGAGAAGCGAGTTCGCAAACTCGAAATCGAAAACAAAGCCTTTCAGGTTGCTATTTCCAACAACAAATGATGAAGAAGGCCAACCGCAGCTCGAAGCAGACCGTCGACGCGTCCGCTGCCGCCGACGATTGCGAGAAGCGAGTTCGCAAACTCGAAATCGAAAACAAAGCCTTTCAGGTCGCTATTTCAATCTATTTGTTCTCGTTTTTCGTTTCAATTTGGAGAATCTGTTTGGCTTCTGAGAAAATTTGGGGGAAATTGATGAACTGGATGAGCTTGATTGATCTGATATGGTTTAGTTTCGGAATCAGTGTTATGCATGTGGATTGTGTTTAGCTTGTGAGAAATGTAATAAAAGAGTTGGATTTGAGTATCTCAGTATATATCTGTGTGATGTTGATTTTAAACATGTAAGAATTTGATTTTGGTTTAATTTCCGGCGTTATTATTCTGGTGTCTGTAGAAATGGTTCCAGGAGGACCTCATTTCAAAATCCTGCCACTGACAGCTTCAGCAATCTCAGAGACGCTCCAAAGACTACTGTTTTTTGAAGTTGTGGTGATAAACTCCCGGCTACTAGTGCTGCTGGAATGTTTAACGAGAGAGACAAAGTGAGAGTGCTGAGAGTGTGGTATCGTCGCTGCTGCTGTTTGCATCCTCAACACTCACTCTTTCTGAGAAGCCACTGATGTATTATTTAAAACGACAAGAATACTACTTTGATGGGATGCGTCTTGCTTTTGTATATTCGTTAGCTATATTGTGTTCAACAATCCTGCTCCATAAATACATCTAAAGTTCCAGAGTTAAATGGTTGGTTGGATATCTAGGAATCACATCGATTGTCCCAAGTTTGTATATAGTAGGATGTTTCACATGTCATGAGTTAATTTACTGCTACTACTATTGCTATTGCTTCTGCTACTACTTCTGTTACTGCTACTGCTCCTGATACTGCTACTGCTCTTGCTACTATAAATGAAGCTACTGCTCCTGCTACTGTAAATGAAATTGGACGAGTGCAGTAGCAGGATTAGGCGATGACGAGTGCAGTAGCAGAACTAGACAAGTATGAGTGCGGCGAGTGCAGTAGCAGGATTAGGCGATCATGAGTGCAGTAGCAGGATTAGGCGATCATGAGTGCACTAGCAGGATTAGGCGACCACGAGTGCAGTAGCAGGATTAGGCGATCATGAGTGCAATAGCAGGATTAGGCGATCACGAGTGCAGTAGCAGGATTTGGCGATCACGAGTGCAGTAGCATGATTTGGTGATCACGAGTGCAGTAGCAGAACACGAGTACAAGTGCAGTAGCAGAACTGGACGAGTATGAGTACAGCGAGTGCAGTAGCAGGATTGGACGAGTGCAGTAGCAGGATTAGGCAATGAGATGAGAGTAGTAGGAGAGTGAAGTTTTGTGAAGTAACATAAAGGGATTATTCACAAGAAAAAAAAAAAGAGTAATATAAACGGATTGTTCTCAAAAAGAAAAAAAAAGAAAAAAAAAAAAAGGGTAACATAAAGGGATTATTTTCAGAAAAAAAAAGTAACATAAACGGATTGTTCTCGAGAAACAAAAAACGAATTGTTCTCAGAAAAAAAAAAGTAACATAAAAGAATTATTCTCAAGAAAAAAAAAAGTAACATAAAATGATTATTCTAAAAAAAAAAAAAAGGGTAACATAAAGGAATTAGAAGTCAAAAGAAATAGTTAATGGTAAAAAAGTAAATTAAATCATGACATGTGGCAAGTAGAGAGCAGATTGTCCTTATTCGTAATATTTAATCCTTATAAAGAGATTAGAAGTCAAAAGAAATAGTTAAGGGTGAAAAAGTAAATTAACTCATGACATGTGGCAAGTAGAGAGCACATTGTCTTTATTTGTAAGATTTAGTCTTTATATGTTTAATTCAATCTTTAATGGATGTATTTATTAAGTCATCTTTTGTCAATAACTTATATGTAATTTGTTATTTTTTATTTGACAAGATGAACTGTCGATAGGTTTCCAAGACGAGTTTCTTTTTCTTTTCTTTTTTCTTTTTTTTTGAGACCTTTTTGAGACATAATCAGGTCGCATCAAGCTGAGTTGGCATCAAAGGATTATTCACGCCAATTATTTAACGGCACAATTTAACGAAGAGTTAATGAAATTGACCTATTAGTTCATAATTGAGAGATAAAAGAATAAACATGTCAAATTATAAAACGAAAACTGAACTGTTTTTTCAGCAAAAGTTTAAAAGATAAATAGTATTTAGTCCTAATTAATGACCTGCTGGTGGTGAGGGCATTCAGAGAACCGGTTGCATTTACAACTTTAAGAAATGAACACCTTTTCGTATACGAATAGTCCTTTGTGTTTGGTCAATGTTCAATGTGTTCGTTCTTTCGGACAAGCACCTGCAAATCCATCTCAACTTCTCCAGCATTATGCAGGTACTACCAAGTAAATAAGGTATCTGGTAAATAAGATACATGTATATATAGATATATAGTGGCACCACCTATAATTCTTCTCGAACATGAAGAAAGAGAGAAGCAACTAATTAGCTGCACAACGGATTGAATTTCCAGGCCTGGCTCTGTGATGATACATAAAAAATATAAAAAAAAAAATGAAAAGCACCCTCAACCCTCAGCATCACCAAAATATATATATATGTATTCGACTAATTAACTGGGTCCCCAGCAAATCAAGTGCACCAGATTTTCAGCCTTCTCTCTTCTTCTTCTCTCATCATCAACGGTCGTTCTCTGTGACTGGTGATTTACTCTACCACCAAACACACGCAACGTCGTTTTGGCCTGATTATTACCAGTTGATGATGATGACGACTCTGCTGCGGCAAAACCATTCATCTTCTGCGGCATCATCGACTTCAATTCCATCTCAAACTTGCACACCTGCCTTTGTTTGCCGCCCATTTTTCTCTCTCCGATCAAGAACACAAAGCAGCTGATAGAAAATAAGAAAGATATATAAAGATTGTGACTCGTCTGAGCTGGTGTAGTTTAGTGTTGCTGATGAGTTAGCATGTCTGCGTGGTTATATAGGAGGAATTATTAACTGGGGTAGAAAAATCTTCGGGAAGGTTGTGCGAAAGTGAAACTAGGAACTGGAATTGAATTGGCTGTGAAACTAGAAACTGGGATCGAATCGGCAGATTTCAGCTCCCAGGTTTCTGGTAATGGTTTTTTAAAACAGCTGCTTTCTCTGGTTTCTGAAATGCTTTTAGCACGTGGTTAGGGGAGACTTTCAAGTCTTTAACCAAAAGGGTTATTCACAGCTGCTTGACGTCAAGTTTATGTCGTGTAATGACCAAAAGAAAACAAGTTTATGTCGCGTACAACTGGAATAAAACTCTACAAGTAAAAGCAGACAAAATTAAAACAAAAAGGCAGACTAAACTTGAACAAAATACCGAACAATTTATCGGATTGTGGTTTTTGAGTCCGTGGTTTTGATCTGACGACGAAAGCAGAGCGGTGCTATTCATATTGGAGAAACCGAGAAGGCCAAGTGACGCAAGGTGGGGGTTACCTACCTATTTAGGCTTACTTCTGTTTAGACTTATAAAGGAGCTGTCTTGTCACCGTCTCTTTTTACTCAACACTTGGGACAAATCATATTAATTAAACATCTTTACGAAATCAGATCAGTATGTTTTTTTTAGTCCACAAGTGCTACTCTACTTAATCATCTTCTGTTGGAATTGGTAAATATCTCAAATTTAAATAGAATTAGTAAGCAGCTTATGAATAAAAAGTAGCTTCTACTTTTTCAGTTTTTTGCTTGGACGTGGTGTTCTATTCGTACCACAATATCACATCTTTGGTGAGTAAAATGTTAGAGCAAGTTCACCCGTTGGGTCACCGGGTCACCTATTATTCACTGCTTTTTAGTATATATTTTCATTATCTGAGTCACGAAATACACTGTGCCCGTGACCCAGGGTACGAAATACACTGTGCTCGTGACCCAGAGGGTGAAATTAACACTAAAAAGCAGTGAATAGTGGGTGACCTGGTGACCCAACGGGTGAACTTGCTCTTAGTCGATTTTTTCGTAGGAGACACGAAGTTGATTCCTTTTTTTGTAAAACTTTCTTAACAAATTCAAATTTGATGTGTAATAAGTGGTATATCTTAGTTGAGGAATTGGCCTAAGAGATTGGATTACTAGCTAATTTCTTGGTTAAATATTGTATGTTGTTAAAGGAAAAACATATTGTGTGTCTTCATCAAAGCAACTGACGGAGAGTGAATCAAGGAATCAGTGATTACCATCAATCAGCACAATTACGGATCAATCAGCATTTAGTATCATTAATGTAATCGATATTTCGTTGTAATTCTATCCCTATATAAAGGGACTATGAAATGAAATGAGTAGACCAATTCCAATTGTCATTTCACTTTAACACGTTATCAGCACGCTCAGAGCAAATAGCCAAAAGAAAAAAAATCCTAATTTTCTAGTTTCTTTCCGTCGAAAAAAACAACAACCAAAACCCTAGAAGAAAATTTTTTTTTTTTTTTTTTTACCCCCTAGAAGAAAAAAAAATATTTTCTTCTTTTCTGCCGCAGCTGTAAACAAAAAAAAAAAAAAAAAACAAATTTCTTCCTCGTGCAGCAGCCCCACCCTCTGCCATCACCACCGCAGCACACCACTACCAGCAGCCACAGACCGGCCTCCAGCCTGCCCAGTCGGTCGCCTGCTCCGATCCCACCACCGCTGCCGGACAGCCAGATCGATCTTCCGAACCACAGCCCCCCTCGCATCAGCCCCGCCTGCGCCGATCCCAGCAGCCCACTGCATTGCCGCCTGCAATACACCGGCCTGCAGCACACCACCGAGCCTCTAGCCTGCGCCGATCCTTCCTGCAGCAGCCCGAGCGACTGCCCAGCCCCGGCGATCCGCCGCAGCCCAGCGTGACAAGCAGCCACCTTCACCGATCTGCTCCCACCGATCACCTATCCCAGCAGCCCACCGATCACTGCTCACCTGCTGCTGCACCCAGCGCGCCTCCTCTGCAAACTAGAAGAAGACTCGAAGGACTGAAGGAGGAAGAAGAGAAAGGAAAAAGAAAAAAAACCCGGCCCAAAGAAAAGGGACCCGGCCAAGAAAAAAAAGAAAAAGAAGGGCCTAAGTATACACCCGGCCCAAATCAAAAAAAAAAAAAAAAGCAGGGCCCTGCAGGACCAGAAACGAAAAAAAAAAACAGAGAAAGAAAAGAAAAAAAATGAGAAGGTCCAAAGTAAAGATCAGGCCCAGAAAAAAAAAAAGTGCTAATTCTCAGCCCAACAAATCAGCAGGCCAAGCAGAACCCGAAAAAAAAACATCGGTACGCACGCCTGCATCAACACGCGCGTGCGCTAGGATCGTTTTATTTACTCAAAATCAAGTATTTTTCTTTTATTTATTTAATTTCATACTATGGTATATTTAATTAGGATTTTTGAGCATGCCTTATTATTTATGTTTTATATGATTATATTTACGCATGATTTATAATTATGTTTAAGCATGCTTTATATTTTATTGTTTATATTTTATTATGAAATTTTGAGCATGTTTTTATTTTTATTTACGCTTATATAAATTATGCCTACGCATGTTTTGTATTATGCTATTGTTTACATTTTATTTTATGCATGATATATTCTTGCTATTATTATGTGTAGTATATAATTTGTTGTGTATTTGTGAAATTTGAGTATGCCATGTAGTTTATTTTTATATGCTATGATTAATTTTTAGAATGCAACATATAAAATCCGTTTTGCCATGATAATGAAAATTCATGCGCATTATCCACACACTTACTGTGATAAAGTATTTTCACATAGCATCGAAAAAAAAAAAATGTGACTATTACGAATCTTGGTCTTGAAATCTAATTCATACGTTTGGAAAATAATTCACGTGGATGTCTTTATGACTGCGTAATTTATTTCTTCTCTCTTGTTTATGTAGATGGCTGATCCAACTCGACCTGAATTTGACATCTTGGACTCAGAAGGACTTGAGTACCATCGTTGGGTTTCCGATATGGAAACTGCCTTTGTGGCAAAAGACTACACTGCCTCCATTACCGACCCCAAAGATGATGAACTATCTAACAAGGTGAAAGCAAATGCCTTAATGTTTCTTAGGCGACATATTGATCCTAGCCTACGCTGGGAGTACCTTCAGTTGAAGACACCCAAAGAACTGTGGGATGCCCTTAAGGGACGTTTTGGGAACATTCATGACACTTTGCTCCCAGAACTGGCTGTTCAGTGGAATGGAATCCGCTTGCTTGACTACAAAAGGGTCAATGACTTCAACAAGGACATGTTGCGCCTAAAGGCACGTCTCAATTTCTGTGGAAGGGAAATCACAGAAGATGATATGATCTACAAGACTCTTTCCACCTTTCCTACTTCAGCGCTTATACTAGCGGACCAGTATAGGCTGGAGTATGACAACAAAAGAATCACAACCTTCAATAAGCTGATCAGCCTACTGCAAGTGGCTGAGAGACATAAAGAGGTTCTCTTGAAAAACAATGCCAGGCCCACTGGGACAAAGAACATTCCCGAGGCTAATTATGGAAAAATGAAAGGTGGTAAGAACTCCAATGCAAAGGGGTTTAGACGTACTGATCCTTACCCACGTGGCAACAATGCACCACGTGGAAAGGGACATGGGGATCATGGAAACAAGATGCAAAAGGAAAGAGTTGACAATGAACCATGCTATAGGTGTGGATTCATTGGGCATTGGTACAAGAACTGCCAAGCAAGTAACAGAGTAGCAGCCAATTACAAGAGGTATAGAGAGTCTAAAGAACAAGAGGCTCACTATATGGAAGAAGGAGGTCATGATCTAGACGTCAACCTTACAATTGCAGACTTCAATGGCAAAGAGGAACTTGCTAAGTCAATGGATGCTCTCAATCTTGACTGATCTGCTTTATTCATTTTATTTTCCAAAGACAGTTGTGAAGGCATAATGCCTCATTTTTAATTAGACTACTACTTGGTCTTAAAGTTTATTTCAATACTGGTTTGATGAATTAGAACAAGACCTTGATTTGATTATCGTTGGCTTATTAATAAATTTTGAATTTTATTCTGAGACACTGAATTTATTCAAATTTATTTACTACACATATTTACATGGTTCGAAATTGCAATATAAAGATGTAAAGCAATACATCTAGAGAAAAAATTATTATTAGAATGAAAAGATTATCATTCTACTAAAATAGAAATACTCTAAAGAATCTGAGATATATTTAAAGTCCAAGACGCTCTGTATGCACCAAGAGCTAATCGAACCTTGTTAAAGTTTCAAAGATATTCGTGCCAACGGTTATCATGTAAAAACAAACTGTGAGAATGGAACTGAATAATTTTATATTACCTCTAATGAATGTGGAAGGAAACACATTTTAGAGAAACTTATGAGTCAATCTAGTGGACTGTACCTCACTACGATTCGGATCATTGAATCCTATGTTGTCACCAACAATGAAATATGGGACTCTGACTCATACAGGCTTTGGCATGACCGCCTAGGGCACCCCGGTCGTGACATGATGATTCGTATTTTAAAGAACTCATATGGACATCCCTTCTTTCGAGTGAAAAATAAAATGGGACAAAAATCCGCCACACTGCAAGGTGTCGGTTCTAGTATTGCTCAAATGCAGTCATTGCCTTCTGAAGTACCAGAAGCACTGCCTCCCTCCCATTATGCCTCATTGACTATCTCAAAAGCACATCACTCGTTTTGCAAAGCCTGCTCTTTAGCAAAAACAGGATCGAGACCTCCCTATGCTAAAGATATAACATAAAACATTCCATTCTTACAAAGGATACAAGGACATATCTGTGGACCTATCCATCCAGAATGCGGACCATTTTAAGTACTTTATGGTTCTGGTGGATACTTCGACACACTGGTCACATGTCGCTTTAGTGTCCACAAGAAATGCTGCAAAACTCCTAGCACAGATTATACGTTTAAGGGCTCACCACCCTGATCACCTTATCAACTCTATAAGGCTTGATAACGCTGGAGAGTTTACATCAAAAGCATTTGATGAATATTGCATGTCTATTGGGATCGATGTAGAGCATCTTGTACCCCATGTGCATACACAAAATGGTCTCGCAGAAGCCACCATCAAAAGGCTACAGATGGTGGCAAGGGCATTGGTTATTCGCACCAACCTGCCTATATCTGCATGGGGTTATGCAATATTGCACGCAGCTTTACTTACTCGTTTCAGACCCACTGCTAGCCAACCATTTTCTACGTACCAGTTGGTAACTGGATATGAGCCTGACATTTAATACTTACGCATATTTGGTTACGCAGTATATGTGCCTATTGCGCTCCCACAGCGCACCAAAATGGGTCCTCAGAGACGATTAAGTATTTATGTTGGATACGAATCCCCAACAATTATCCGCTATTTGGGAACCCTTGAGAGGCGATCTCTTTACCGCTAGATTTGCGGATTGTCACTTTGATGAGACAGTCTTCCCGTCGTTAGGGGGAGACAGGAAAAAGGATTTTCCAAGGGAACGACAGGAATTGTCGTGGTTTGTCCCCACTCTGTCTCATTTTGATCCCCGCACTTCACAAAGTGAAAGTGAAGTGAAAAGAATAATCGATCTTCAGAACGTAGCAGATTCGATGCCTGATGCGTTTACTGATATCGTAAAAGTGACGAGATCACATATACCAGCTGCAAATGTGCCTGCAAGGTTAGAAGTCCCCAACAAGGGGCACGGTGCCGCAGATAGAGGCACTGCAACCACACTTAGTGGAGGTGTGGTTGAGGCCGTGGCTCCCCAAGGAAGAGGGGGAGGCCACTTGGTTCGATTGACACTCACCCAAGGAAAAAGAGGGCGAGTAAGGCACAAACCAATCATCAATGTATAGAATCCCTCTCATGAGATTGTCTCTGATTATAGTTATGTCCATGAATCAATACTGGAGGACGCTCCGATGTTTAAAATGATTCCAGAGAACAAATAAATCTCAAAGGATTATGAAAGTGCGTATGAGTTGATAGAAAGATCTTCCATACACATTGATGATATATACTGTCGCTCAAGGAATCATAGAGAACAATGATATCGAACCACGCTCTGTTGCAAAATGTCAACAAAGAGCAGATTGGCCTAAATGGAAAAATGCAATCCAGGCAGAATTAGATTCTCTGATAAAGAGACAGGTATTTGGTCCGGTAGTGCTAACCCCACCAAGTGTAAAGCCTGTAGGACATAAATGGGTCTTTTTCAGAAAGCGTAATGAGAAGAATGAAGTCCTGTGGTACAAGGCTCGCCTTGTGGCGCAAGGTTTCTCACAACGCCCTGGAATGGACTACGAGGAGACATACTCTCCCGTAATGGATGTGATAACGTTCCGCTACTTAGTTAGCTTAGTAATTTCCTAAGGACTGGAAATGTAGCTCATGGATGTGGTTACTACATATCTCTATGGGGATCTAGATTCAGAGATATATATGAAAGTGCCTGATGGCCTTACATTACCCAAGTCAAGTGACTCTAAACCACGGAGTGCGTTTGCAATTAAGTTGAAACGTTCACTTTACGGAATGAAACAATCCGGGCGGATGTGGTATACCCGTCTAAGTGACTACTTGATTGGGAAGGGATATAAGAACGATGAAGTACGCCCCTGCGTATTCATAAAGAAAACAAGTTCCGGATTTGCAATTGTAGCTATATATGTCGATGATATGAACATAATAGGTACTCTTGATGAAATAAGAGAAACCGCGAGCCACTTGAAATCCGAATTTGAGATGAAGGATCTTGGGAAAACTCGATTCTATCTAGGCCTTGAACTAGAACACCGAGTTTGTGGAATACTAATCCACCGGTCTGCGTATGTCCAAAAGTCAGGCGATATAACATGGACAAAGCGCATCCTGCTAGCACACCCATGATCGGTCGAAGCTTGGATGCAAGGAAAGATCCATTTCGTCCAAAGGAAGATGACGAAGAGGTGTTGGGAGCTGAAATTCCCTATCTAAGTGCAATAGGCGCATTATTGTACTTAGCCCAATATACTCGACCAGACATTACATTCTCAGTGAACTTGTTAGCTAGATTTAGCTCAGCGCCAACGCAGCGTCACTGGAATGGTATCAAGAACATTTTTCGATACCTAAA
Source organism: Rosa rugosa (assembly GCF_958449725.1). NCBI lineage: Eukaryota > Viridiplantae > Streptophyta > Magnoliopsida > Rosales > Rosaceae > Rosa > Rosa rugosa. The sequence continues at coordinate 47,991,674 of NC_084821.1, read as the reverse complement.
AGAAACCATTGACTTGGGACTGTTCTTTCCCTACAGATAGACAAGAGGGACCGCAGATGGAACTGCAATCCCTAAAGGAAATGTTGATGGCGAAAGCACCACTCCCTACACCGAAACGCCAAATGACGTTTTGGTTGGTTTTGCTGATACTGGGTATCTCTCTGACCCACGTAAAGGTCGTTCCCAAACTGGTTATGTATTTACCAGTGGGAACACGACGATATCTTGGAGATCAACCAAGCAAACCCTTGTGGATACCTCCTCGAACCACTCAGAGATCATCACTCTACATGAGGCGGTTCGTGAGTGTGTACGGTTAAGAGCTATCATCACACATATTCGAGGGACTAGTGGTTTGAGTTCTACCACTGAAGAGCCTACTTGCATTAATAAAGATAATGCAGCTTGCATTGAACAAATGAAGCTAGGGAATATCAAGGGTGATAATACAAAACACATATCACCAAAGTTTTTCTACAATCAACAACAACAGGCCCTCCTCAAGATTCAAGTGAATCAAGTAAGATCTGAGGAGAATATGGTAGATTTGTTCACCAAATCATTGCCTAAGGCCATATTTGAGAAACATGTGAAAAGCATAGGAATGCGAAGACTTTCCAAGCTCCCCTGATTAATGTAAGTATCAGGGGGAGGTGTAGACGTCAGGGGGAGTCTAACACACACATGTCATCCTCAAATGTAAAAGGTGCGTTGTGCTCTTTTCCTTCGACCAAGGCGTATTTTTTGTCCCACAGGATTTTTATTGTTACTTGGCAAGGTTTTTAGTGAGGCAACAACTCATGCACCATTTTGCTTTGACTTGGCACAAGGGGGAGTGTTAAAGGAAAAACATATTGTGTGCCTTCATCAAAGCAACTGACGGAGAGGGAATCAAGGAATCAGTGATTACCATCAATCAGCACAATTACGGATCAATCAACATTTAGTATCATTAATGTAATCGATATTTCCGTTGTAATTCTATCCCTATATAAATGGACTATGAAATGAAATGAGTAGACCAATTCCAATTGTCATTTCACTTTAACATATGTATGGCTCTAGTATTTTATTTTTTGGCAATAAGTATTTGGGAGGGGGGGGAGGCAGGTCCCCGACCCAGGAACTTTATGATCTACCATTTACCCCGATTACCAGAGGTAGGCCTTGGCAGGAGCCTAACAAAAAAAGAAATAAGACAAAATAGCCAAACTACCCTCCGACTTTTCTATTTTTGTCAAACTAACCCCTAACTTGTTAATTTCATATATTGCATCCTATCTTTTTCAATTTTTATCAATTTAACCCCTCCCTGTCAATTTCAATTTTCAAATAATTCGATCCAAATTTTTTTGTCATGTTTACGTTATGTGCCTAGCACGTGGGTGCATTTTTATAGTTAACACCTCCATACTTACACACATGTCCAAATAACTAAATTAGGGTGAAAAGAACGAAATTGGGGTAAATTGATAAAGATCTAGTATATGAGTTGAGTTTAGCAACAAATTTGGATAAAATTACCCAAATTGATAACAGGGGTAAATCGACAGAAATTTAAAAAGTTATGTTGCAATTCATTGAAATTTAAAAATTAGAGAGTATATTACCAAACATACAAAAAGTTAGGGGCGGCCTCATGTGGCTCTTTTGCTAAAAAGAAAATGTTACATCCGCTATAGGATTAATTTCTCTTTTTATTCGATGGAACAAAAATAATTATATAGAAAAACCCTCAGTACAGCCACAGGTCAACTAGTCTAGATGAAAAGCATTTGAAGCAAAAGAGGATTTTTCCAAATGAACTCATCTACTAGTCAATTTTTCCAACATTTTTTTTTAATCACTTTTCCTTTTACTTGTGTAAGTCAGTTGTCAAATGTGAAAAATTTGTTGCATGAAGTGAAGGATGATTTCTCACCAGTTTATTGTGTGTGTTTATATCAAGAATTTTAAAAGCGTTTGGGAGGTTCACGTCAGATAAAAATTTAGGCAAGGCAGTCAGATTTTACCATGAAGAAAGGCGACTTACACTCAGTACATGGACAATCGGTTTATGAGTTTTGATTATATTTTATTTTTTAATTCGCTTATAATAATAACATAATAAAATGAAATTATTTTAGTAATAACTTTTCTAGTTGCACCCTTAAAGTGTGTGTCATTGTAATTTTACTCATTTTATTTACAATAAAATTGATGTTTCTGACGAAGAAAATTATAAAACTTCTGCTTTAAAGTTTATACATATGCCTCAATGCCTCGGGGAATAATCTTCATGGGTCTAGCAGTACTTAAAACGCCTCTATCACCTTAGGCTCACCTTTGTGAAATTTGGTTCAGATCCAGACCCTATAATCATTTGTCAAGATTAATGAAATAATGATGGTAAAAATCTCCATCAAGGCGAGTCTCCATTGGATCCCTGATCCTAATGGGGTAGGAATTTGGGAATAATTGGGGAATGGGCCCGATCCTCATTTTTTTTTTTTTTTTTTTTTTGAAATCGGGGATGATATTGTGATCCTCATCCCCTAACCCTCCCCAACAATAATTTCTTTTCTTTCTATTTTAATTAAAGAATATATATTTTTGTGCCTATATTTTCTTTAGTGGTTTAATTTTATATTAAAACATATAATTTGTAAGATTGAGATCCATTTTAGTATGTATTAAACCCTAAGCGCCGTCAGCAACTCTCTATAGGACGCCTCAAAGCTGTGAGTTTTTCGGCAACAAATATTCTTCATCATACTGCAGGGCCACGTCTTTGTGTGGAATTGCAGAGGTATAGTTGATATTGAAACCCAGAGGGCTTTCATCGACTTGGTGCAAGGATGAAGGCCAAGTCTTATTTTCCTTACTGAAACCCTAGCAAAGAAAAATCTCATTGACTCGCTTCGAGGCAGATTGGGATTTAAGAGCAGTATTTGTGTTAAGCATGAGGATGGCTCTCAAGGATTGGCTTTGCTATGGAATGAGGACACCCATATTGACCTGTGTACCTATTCTCCACACCATATAGATGCCACAATTGGAAAACCAAGTTTTGATCTATGGCGTGTTACAGGAATATAAGGGGTAATTTCCAGAGAAGGTAGGAATAGAACCTGGGCTTTAATAAAAACCTTAGCTGCACAACCATGCTCCCTCCTATGGCTAACGGCGGGTGATTTTAACGAAGTGATGAATCAGGCAGATAAGTCGAGAGGACCCCCTAGAGCTGCTGTTGCAATGGCTAGGTTTCAAAGGACTATGTCAGTATGTGGTTTTATTGACATGGAATTCGTAGGTAGCCGGTTTACTTGGTCTAATCGATATACCAAAGAACGACTAGACCAGGGCTTTCAGAACACACAATGGAGAAGTAAATTCCCTTTCAGCCGGGTTATCACTCTGAGCCCTAATGAATCGGACCATTGCCCGCCCTTGATCGAAGTAAGCGGGGCGAATGCAGTAGAAGATGTAAACGTTTTCGTTTTGAGGAAATCTAGCATGGTTAGGAGGAGTGCACAAACATCATCCAACAAGAATGGTCTCATCCTATAACTGGTAATGTGTTGAGGCAGTTAGGGCATAAGATTAAATGTGCTGGAAACAGGCTCATGACTTGGCACCTTACTGAGTTTGATAAACAGAAAGTGGAGATGAGAATCATACAAGAGAAGATCAACGACATCATGAAACAACCCTTCTCTCCTCAACAGTATGAAGAGCAACTAACACTGCATGTCAGCCAATTGCTTACACAACAAGAGAAATATTGGAGGCAGCGTTCTCAGACATTATGGCTTCGTGATGGGGACAGGAATTCTGCATTCTTTCATCGAAGTTCAAACAATAGGAAAAGTCGAAACACTATAAAAGGACTAAGAGATGAAGATGGTGAATGGCAAGCGGCACCAACTGAAATCCAGCATCTCCTTATGAATTACTTCAAGGATGTTTTTTCCACTAATAACATTGACTTTGAGGCCGTTAGACTTGTTCTTGAAGCTACACCAAGAAAAGTGATATAGCTAATGAATAATGAACTCATGAAGTCATATACAGATGAAGAAATGAAGGCTGCACTCTTCCAAATGCATCCGTCTAAAAGCCCTGGCCCTAATGGTATGTCTCCTTTTTTCTTCCAAAAGTATTGGAGTGTTGTAAGTAATGATGTATTTTTGGCAGTACGCAATTTACTTGAGAAGGGAGAAATTTGGCCGGAGTCAAACTTTACTCATCTCTGCTTAATACCAAAAATCAAGGACCCCAAAGATGCAAGTCATTTCAGACCTTTTGCTTTATGCAATGTCATTTGCAGAATCAGTTCCAAAGTGGTTGCCAACAGATTAAAAATGTGGCTCCCAGATATCATATCCCCCTTGCAAAGTGCTTATGTCCCAAGTAGGTTAATATTAGATAACATTATAGTAGCAACAGAAACAGCACACTTCATGCACCAATTGAGGCAGCAGGAAACGGGTTTCTTTTCCTTGAAATTGAATATTAGTAAGGCTTATGATAAATTAGAATGGTGCTTTCTGCATGCTATGTTATCCAAGCTTGGTTTTGCCCCTCCCTGGATCCAAATGATTATGACTTGTGTGAAGTTTGTAAGATACTCTATTTTGATTTATGGAGAGCCTACTTCCCAAATTGTCCCTACAAGAGGCATCAGACAATGTGACCTTTATCACCTTATCTTTTTATATTGTGTGCTGAAGGCCTATCTGCTTTGATCAATAAAGCTGTTGATGACAATGTTATAGCGGGTTTAAAGATGAGCCCTCAAGCTCCCACTCTTCATCACTTATTCTTTGCGGCTGATAGTTTTTTGTTTGGAAATGCTAATGTGGAAGAATATTATCAGTACAGAATGTTACTTGATGTTTATGAGCATGCATCAGGGCAAAAAGTGAATTTTCAAAAGAGTAGTGTGGTATTTAGCAACAATGTACCACAAGATGTGCAGCTGCACCTTGCATCCATTTTGGAAGTCAAGTGTGTTAAGGAGAATGATACGTATTTAGGGCTGCCCTAGTAGGAAATTAAAAAAATGGCTATTTTTGCTTATATAAAAGAGAAGCTCTCCGAGAAGTTGATCAATTGGAAGTCCAAATTTCTCAGCTCGGCAGGTAAAAATTTTTAATGAAGGCTGTTACGCAAACTATGCCCTTATAGGCTATGAATTGCTACCTCTTACCAAAAGGATTGTGTGATGACATTCATCAATTATGTCCATCTTTCTTATGGGGAGATACAACGGAAAGGAAAAAAATCCATTGGCGAAGTTGGGAAAGACTATGCCTTACTAAACATGAGGGTGTCATGGGTTTTAAAAACATCTATGCTTACAATTTAGCAATGCTTGCCAAGTAAGGTTGGAGACTTGTTACAAATTCAGATTCACTCATTGCTAAAATCTACAAAGCTAGATATCACCCTCATTACTCCTTTTGGGAAGCTAAACTTGGAGACTCACCATTCTGCTCTTGGAGAAGCATATTACAAGGCAAGCATGTTTTGAAAGCTGGAGTACAATGGTGTGTTGGTAATGGCAAGAAAGTGGAACACATGGCATGACATGTGGATTCTGGATTGCCAGCAGATTCTGATTCACAAGCCTTCAAATTGTGAGCTAGAACTTGTAGAGGAACTCATTGATAAACGACATAGAGAGTGGAAAGCTTTTGTAATCCATGACATCTTTCCTCTAGAAGTGGCTCAAAAAATTTTGAGCTTGCCTCTTAGCAGAAGACCAATAGAAGATATACTCTCTTGGATTTTAGAGAAAAAAGGTTTTCACTCGATGAAATCGGCATATTGGATTTCTCGAGCAAGTGTGCTTGGCAATACACTTGCGTCTACATCTAATGGAGATCTTTTCCAAGACTTGTGGAAGAAATTGTGGAAAGCAAAGGACCCTGGGAAGGTGCAGATCTCCCTATGGAGAGCAAGCAATGATTTGTTGCCTACTAAAATGAAGCTACTAACCAAAGGTTTTCAAGGAGACATATTATGCTCTCATCGTTTTGAAGATCCTACACATGTTCTTTGTAAGTGTCCTGTTAATGCCTCTATTCTATCATCTCCTCCTTTTAATCTCAATAGAAGTTTGTTACCTAATATTCATTTCAAAGAGTAGATGCTTGATCATGCTATGCATCTCAAACAAGAGATTTTTGACCAACTCTTAATGGTGTTGTGGGCACTTTGGAAGAATACAAATAACTTGTTGTGGAATGGCACTAGTCAAACTGCCAATGACGTCGTCTTAAGCTTGTTAGCATTGCTCGATGAGTTTAGACAAGCTAAGCAAGTAAACAAGCTACGTACTGTGCATGAAAAGCAAAGATGGAAACCGGCCTCTGATGGTAAATGTAAGTTGAATACTGACGGAAGTTTCTTACCAAACTAGATGAATGTGGACTGGGTGGTGTACTTAGAGATGCCTCAGGCCAGTTCCATGTAACTTTTGCCGTCCTTGCATGCAACGGCGCTTCTGCCAAAGAAGGACTAAAAAATTTCCATTCAATGCTGGTTAGTAATGCTGTAATTGAGACAGACTGCCTTGAAGCCACATATGACTTAGCCAATGTCAATCATGAACTTGTTGATGCTGGAGGATTGATAGATGATATTAAGGTAGCTATGCATACTTTACAGAATGTTACATGTTGTTATGCTCCAAGAACATGTAATGGAGTGACACATAAACTAGCTTGTATGGCCTTTGAGGCCACTGATAGTTGCTCTTGGCTTGCTAATACCCCTGATTGCATCAGTGATGTGATGCAATTCGATTGTAATCACTTTGCTTGAGAGCTATTGTTAACAATGAAAAAAAAAAGTGGAAATTATATACATATATCTATATATGTTTTTGTGTGTGTGTGTACGGAGAGGATCAGAAGCAGACGTCCGCAATTGATGCAAAAGTGCGAAAGCAGCTCAGGGAGGCTCGAGGCAGCATGGATGGTGGCTCTGGTTCTGTCCTCGTAGACCGAGGATATCTCGTACGGCGTCACCATCAAGGTGAAGACCAACATGATAGAAGTCGAAGGTTTGCACCGGAAGTTCAACAGAAAATCCAAGCAAACCAATCTCGACTTCGAACTAGTCACTGAGGAGTCCACCGGCAAGAAGAATTTCAAGATGGAGGCCTGGTTTAGCACTGGCAAGGCCAGCGCCACCATCCGCGCTGCCCCGAGCCGTTCTGAGCAGCATCGGCACTTTTGCATCTTTGCTGACGTCCGCCTCTACACACACACACACAGATATATATATATATATATATATATATATATATATATATATATATATATATATATATAGGGAGCATCAAGAGAGGACTTCCTTAAACTCTTAAAGTAAGGATGTTCTTATTTTTAGGATATATTTTAATAATCACAACCACTCATTCTTTAGTTACCTACACACATATAAATCCTACAAAAAATTAGCCAAATCGGAAAACGTTTAACCATTGGATTAGCACAATGTTTGTTTTAATTTTACCTAACTGATTACAATTGTTTACACAATTTTGAATGACCAAATAATTATGGATTTGGTTGCTTTTTTGTAGAAATTATTCTTGCATAGGAATCTAAAGGACCAACGGTTGAGATCAATGATTTAGGTCACATACTTGTGTAAAATAACAAAAATCCTCAAATTCTTAAAGTAAGGACGTCCTCTCTAGAACGGGCCTATATATATATATATATATATATATTGTGTGTGTGTGTGTGTGTGTGTGTGTGTGTGTGTGTGTGTGTGTGTGGACCCGCTTAATGAAATGATGGGATAAGACCCAACTAGTGTGGTGAGAAGAAGAATTATGAGTGAACAACTTCAAGTGGTCTTCTTTTAGGAAAGTTCTGTCATGCCTTAAGATATCAGTACCTTAAAATTCATAATTGCATCTGAGACGTCCATTTTACACGGGAAAATTCAACGGTTGTAAAAAGACCAAAGCAATAGATTGGCTACCTGCTATGTAGGTAATATTACTGTTAATAACTAATGTAAGTATATTGGACTATCCCTATTCAACACATGACTTTCCCAAAGCCACAAGGTATCTCTCCTACTTGTTCGTGGCTTAAAGAAAATTAAAGAAGTCTGCAAGATCGGATCATCAAGAGGAATCAAGGAGGATCACTCTCACTGATCTTGAGTATAAGTGGTATTCATTTCATATCATGCTAGATGATTTAAATTGATATGCATGTCGGTTAAATTGATTTGGCATACATATTTGCATTAAAGATTTTTGACATGCATGGTAGATAAATAGGAAGTGTTGATTTCAGTTTTAACATCTTTCCATATTTATCTTATTTGATAATTAAGAAAAGATTTGATTGAGGGGGAGTTTTCCTCCCTTATAAAAGGTTTCGAAACTGAAGTTAGATGTAGGGTTTTTTTATGCATTTTGTTCAAATCAGTTTCTGAAAACTCTCTACTTGTTTCATGTATTCTACTGCATAATCTCTCCCTTTCATAATTCACTCTCATGATCAGTGGGACGTTGAGATCAAGGAAGATTGGTTGATTGGCTCTTATTGATAGAGTGATGATTAAGTAAAAAGTTAGATCAGTTATAAATCAAGTTAGCATTTGTTGCTAAGTGAATGTGTTTGTTATGAACAACACTACTTGTATACTGTAAACGTACTCATTTGATTCATATTGGATTGATTTCTCGTGTTGGCTACGTTAAAAGCCACGCAGTGAAGTTTCCATAGTGGAGAGGTTTACACTGCGTCAGCAAAAGCTTGTGTTCTTTTTTCTTGAGGTGTTTGATTATCAAGTCTTGTTATTTATTCAAGTCATTGAGTTATTGTTCCATCTGGTGTTTTCAATTGGCATCAGAGCGGGTTCTAGAACTTTCTAGTGATCTCAGGAAAGATGGAACATTCACGTGATAGGGCTGCTGGTGGATCTATAAATTGTCCTCCATGGTTCGATGGTGGATGTGAAAAATATACTCAGTGGAAGATATACATGAAATCATATCTCTATGCTCAAGATGAACATGTGTGGAATATTGTAGAAAATGGCTGGACTGTACCTATGGTAAAAGCAAAAGGAGAAAGCTCTTCCACTGCCAATCCCAAACCAAGGAAGGACTGGACTGAGGAAGAAGTTCGTGATCTGCAAGCAGACTTCAAGGCTAAGAATAGCATTTTCACAGCTCTATCTGAACAGGAAAAACTGAGGATCAGTCATTGTGATATTGCCAAGCAGGCATGGGACCTTCTACAGACTACATATGAAGGAAATAAAAAGGTACGTGCACAGGAAAGATGGAACATTCACGTGATAGGGCTGCTGGTGGATCTATAAATAGTCCTCCATGGTTCGATGGTCGATGTGAAAAATATACTCAGTGGAAGATATACATGAAATCATATCTCTATGCTCAAGATGAACATGTGTGGAATATTGTAGAAAATGGCTGGACTGTACCTATGGTAAAAACAAAAGGAGAGAGCTCTTCCACTGCCAATCCCAAACCAAGGAAGGACTGGACTGAGGAAGAAGTTCGTGATCTGCAAGCAGACTTCAAGGCTAAGAATAGCATTTTCACAGCTCTATCTGAACGGGAAAAACTGAGGATCAGTCATTGTGATATTGCCAAGCAGGCATGGGACCTTCTACAGACTACATATGAAGGAAATAAAAAGGTACGTGCACAGAAATTAAAAGCACTGATCTTTGAGTTCGAAACTATGACTATGGGAGATGATGAAACCGTTGATAACTTCCATGGTAGAATTCTTAAAATTTCCGGTCAGTGTCGTAGTCTGGGAGCACCTTTTGATGAAGATAAGATTGTCAAAAAAATTCTCAGGGCCTTGCCAGAAAAGTTTCATTCAAAAGTCACTAGTATAGAGGACTCATTTGATATTGATAAGTATCCACTCCATGAGCTCATCGGCAATCTCAAAACTTATGAGATGAGGTTAAAACCTGAGAAGAAAAATAAGGGTGTAGCCTTCAAGGCAGTGAAAGGAGTAGTAGAAGAAGAAGAAGAAGAAGAAACACTAGATCTTGCTCTACTGACAAAGGAATTCAAAAGATTTATCAAAAGCAAGAACTCCTCTAGAAATCCCAATGCTCCTAGGAAAAACACTTATGGAAGAAGCAGTAGCAGCAGTGACTACAACAGCAAAAGTGGAAAAGGAAGCTTCAAGGGAACCCACTCAGGAAAACCTAAATGTTATGAGTGTGGTGGCTATGGTCATATCTCTACTGACTGTGGAAATAGGAAGCATGGAAACAGCAACAACAAGTCTCATCTTTCAACTTGGAGTGATGATGAGTCTCAAGAAGTTGAAAATCTGGCTCTTGTATCATCACTTCTACCTGATTCAGATAGTGACGAGGCCTTCTCTGATGATGAAACAAATGTCCGCTGCAGACAACTCTACAAAGCTTCAAAGGCAACTCTGCTTAGAAACTTGAATTTGGAAAAAGAAGTAGAATTTCTGAGAACTGAAAAAGAAAAAGTGGAGCATCTATTGGAATCCTCACAATCTGCATGGAAACCAGAGAAAAGCAAACATGTGAGTGATCTACAAGATGACCAAGAGTTATTGACATGGAAGACTGAAAAAGATGAGTATCTCAACAGGATCAAATTGCTGGAACTGGATGTTAAAGGACAACAAGCATTGAACTTGGAATTGTTGGCTAAAAATGAGTCTCTGCAAGATGAGTTAAAATTGACTCAAGAAAGATTCACCAAGTTTGATGTCAGCTCTAGCTCCATGTCAAAATTGCTCGGATCAGGAAAAGCTCCTCATGACACTTGTGGGTTAGGATACACTGGAGAGAATTCCAAAAGTACTAAATTCGTAAGAGCATCAAGACCATCTGGAGAAATGGAAGAAGTCTCCACTGATGATCATGTCAAGATTGTGAAGGAAGGCCAACCAAACCCAAACCTTCAGGTAAAAATTGACCAAAAGTTCCACACTGGTCAAAACAAGTACGCAAACTCTAGAACCTTTATTCCTACTTGTCATCACTGTGGTAAGATAGGCCATATCAGACCTAGGTGTAATGAAAGGCTTTCAAACTCACAGTTTTCTCAAGAAAAATGTACGGTTGAATCCCTACAGTTTGAGCTTAAAGAACAAAAAGAACTCATTAACAGACTAGCTGAAATTGTATCTAAGAAGAACCTTCAAACTGAAAGAAGAAAAGAGGTCTAGACCAAGAAAAATGAAAGTAAATGTCTTCAGTCTTATGAAACTAATGATACATGTCTTTTCGCATGTGCAAGCAAAGCTCAACAAAGCTCTCACATTGAGGCAACTTGTTTGGTAGCCTTGACTGCATTAGCAGACAAGCGACGAGATTTCTGGTATGTTGACAGTGGTTGCTCTAGACATATGACTGGAGACAAAACCTGGTTTACGTCCTTTAAGGATGAAAACACAACTGGATCAGTCACGTTTGGAGATAGAAGGAATGCAAATATTCTGGCTCGAGGCACTGTAAACACTCCAGGTATACCTGATCTTAAAAATGTTTTATTCGTTGAAGACTTAACTGCAAATCTGATTAGCGTCAGTCATTTGGCTGATGACTATGAAGACGTGTGGTTTAACAAACAGAGATGTTTGGTCTTAAATCAGAAAGGAGAAGGTATCATGGGAGGTAAGAGATCTGTTGATAACTGTTATCATATTCAAGCTAATGAATCTTCCAGCATGCAGTCTTGTTTGTCTGTAAAATCCACAGAGGAGACCTTTGAACTTTGGCACAGGAAGATGGGACATGTAAACTATCAGGACTTGCTGAAATTATCTTCCAAGCAATGTGTCAGAGGCTTGCCCAATTTAAAGGGCAAAACTGACAAGATATGAGGGAACTGCAAAATTGGAAAGCAAACAAAGGCACCTCACAGGGTGATGAATTATGCAACAACCACAAAGGTATTGGAGCTATTGCACATGGATCTCATGGGACCAGCTCAATCTGAAAGTATTGGAGGTAAGAGCTATATGCTAGTAGTGGTAGATGATTTCTCAAGATACACTTGGGTAAATTTCTTAAAAGACAAGACTGAAACGTTTGAGTCTTTTAAAAACTTGAGTCAAAAATTGATCATTGAGAAGCAGTCATCTAATACCAGCATAGTAAGAGTAAGGTCAGATAATGGTACTGAATTTAAAAATGCCACTTTTTCTAACTATTTTCATGAGCTTGGTGTGTCACATGAATTCTCAGCTCCAATCACTCCACAGCAAAATGGCATTGTGGAAAGGAAAAATAGGGTATTGCTGGACATGGCTCGAGTGATGTTACATGCTGCATGTCTAAGCACAAACTTTTGGGCTGAGGCTATCAGCACTGCGTGCTATACAATAAATAGAGTCTTTTTTAGACCAGGTACTGATCAAACAGCTTATGAGCTGTGGAAAGGTAAGAAGCCAAATGTGGGATACTTTCATGTTTTTGGAAGTCCTTGCTACATTTTACGAGATAGAGAGCATCTTGGTAAATTTGATGCTAGAAGTGATGATGGTGTGTTCTTGGGATATGCTCTGAACAGTAGAGCTTATAGGGTTTACAATAAAAGAACTCGAATTGTTATGGAATCCATTAATGTCTCTATTGATGATCAATGTGTAAAACAGGAAGAACCATTTGCAGATCCATCTCCCTCCTCTGTCACACAACCACTGAACACAGAAGCTCCAACTGAGGAAGAGGAAGAGGAAATCCCTGACAGCATTTTTGAACCGGCTCCCACTCAGAGGAGGAGGTTCAAACAAGTTCAAAAAGACCACTCCAATCAAGATATCATCAGAAAGATAACAGATGGACCGACAACAAGGAGAAATGTTGCAGCATAGGTAAGTCCCTCTGAGGTAAGTCAAGAGAATGTGTTACTGTGTTTTGTTACCAAAAATCTGCTAAGCATGAATGTTATATCCCATTTTGGTTTTGTGTCCATCGTTGAACCAAAAAATATTAAGGAAGCCTTGTTGGATGATAACTGGATTAGTGCTATGCAGGATGAGCTGAATCAGTTTACTAGGAATGATGTGTGGTACTTGGTACCTCGACCTAGTAAGTGCAATGTTATAGGAACCAAGTGGATTTTCAGAAACAAAAGTGATGAAAAAGGGAATGTGATTAGAAATAAAGCTAGACTAGTTGCTCAGGGATATTCTCATGTTGAAGGTCTTGACTTTGACGAGACATTTGCTCCTATAGCTAGATTAGAATCAGTTAGGTTACTCCTTTCTGTAGCATGTCATCTCAGGTTCAAATTATTTCAAATGGACGTCAAAACTGCCTTTCTGAATGGGATTCTTCAAGAAGAAGTTTATGTGGAACAGCCTCCAGGTTTCAAAGATCCACATAACTTAGATCATGTCTACCTGCTCAAGAAAGCCATGTATGGACTAAAGCAGGCTCCTCGAGCCTGGTATGAGAGGCTTTCTACTCTTCTTGTGGGAAAAGGGTATACTAGAGGGTCCATTGATAAAACATTGTTTGTCAAACGAACTAAAAATGAAATTATCATTGCCCAAGTGTATGTTGACGATATTGTTTTTGGTTCCACATCCAAATATCTTGTCAAAGAGTTTCAATCCGTCATGGAAAGTGAATTTGAAATGAGCATGTGTGGTGAACTAACTTTTTTTTCTTGGATTGCAAGTAAGGCAGATGGATACAGGTTTGTTTCTCTCTCAAACCAAATACGCTGAGAATCTGATCAAGAAATTTGGTCTTGAATCCAAGAAGACAGTGAACAATCCCATGAGTACCACTACTAAGCTGAGCGAAGACCAGGATGGGAAATCAGTTGATCCCACACTCTTTTGTAGTATGATCGGCAGCTTGCTCTATTTCACGGCTAGTAGACCTGACATTTCCTACAATGTGGGAGTGTGTGCTCGATTTCAATCAAATCCCAAAGAATCACACTTGGAAGCTGTCAAAAGAATCATCCGATATATTTTAGGTACAGTTCACTGTGGTATTTTCTATACCTTTGACACTATATGGAAATTGCAGGATATTCTGATGCTGACTGGGGCGGAAATTTAAAGGACAGAAAGAGTACCTCTGAGGGATGCTTCTTCATTGGCAACAATCTGGTTGCTTGGCACAGCAAGAAACAAAACTGCATCTCTCTATCTACTGCAGAAGCTGAATATGTTGCAGCTGGAAGTTGCTGCACACAAATGCTTTGGATGAAGAAAATGCTTCATGATTATGGCATCTCTCAAGGTAAGTTGTCTATCTTCTGTGGCAATACTAGTGCCATCAACATCACAAAAAATCCAGTTCAACATTCTCGAACAAAGCACATTGACCTTCAATATCACTTTATTAGGGATTTGGTTGAGCAAAATATACTTGAGTTAAGCTTTGTGCCCACTGAAAGTCAACTTGCTGATTTGTTCACTAAGCCACTTGACACTGCTAGGTTTGAGATGTTGAGAAATTCTCTAGGGATATGTTCTAAGCATTGAGGCACAAGAATGTCTGTCCACTATTGATTGAGAAAATTGTGATCTTAGTATCCTCTGACCACTGTCACTAGTGAAATGCCCATATCTTCAACTATGTATCCTTTATTGCCATGCCTTATTCTGGACAAATAATTGTGTACTCATGTTTAGTCACTGAATCACGTAACTTTGCTATACACTTCACTTATAGCATTATGTGGTGGCATGTTTCGTGTTCCTTGTCAAGGGAGAATAGGTGAAGTAGGCGGAATGCCTAATATGCTCAGATGGTTCATTCCCTCTTCTCAAAGTAATCAGGTCCTTGTTGTGGTGAACTTTCAAGGATTTGTAAGAAGCGAGTTGGTAGGTGATTTTTCTACGTAAATTGTGAAAATTCAAACAACAACTCGAGACTCTCTTCTTGGAGCATCCTTGTTATGCTTAGTACCCTAAGATCGTCTGGTCTGGGAGTTACTGAGACGGGTCATGTTACATGAGTTAGTGTTTCCAAAATAAACTAAGTATCTGGAACAATGTTTCCTACTCCTCCTAGAAGATCTCCTGAGCTCAGTCTATGTGTGAAGTTCTTCCACTTCACTTCTTCTCTCTTTCACTGAACATGTTTCTAAGCCCCATGTACTGCTCATACTCACTTTCTTCACCGGTTTAATCCTTCTTGTCTAAATATGAGTACCAATTCTATTTGTTGATGGAATACATCATGGTTGATACCTTGACATATGTTCCTTTTATTAATTGATTAATGCTATTTGGGTTTCAACTATGCTTTATTTTCTCTTTTCGATATGACAACTGCATTCATTACCTTGATTCTTAACAAAGGAAACGATTGTGTGATATAATTGCTGATTATGGACATTGGTTTGTCTCTTCGTTTCCTTCCTTTATTGCCATCTGGTTGCACTTACTTTCCTTACTGATTAAGCCTAAGTTGAGGGGGAGACGTTACTTGCATGCGTGTATCTCGGTAACCTACATTGTCATAATTGCTCTTCTTGGAAACAATCTCTCCAACCGATATGTCTCTTGATTCTCTCTAACCCTACTAGTTTGCTATATATAACCTATGATCTCTCTTTCGAATTTCACTCTGGTTTGTCTAAGTTACTAGGGTTGTTCACATACTAGTTCTCTCACCATGGTTCGCACAAAACAAACTACTCGTCTTGGTGGACATCGACGCCTTCCTCCTCCAGAGGAGGGCCATCAGGCCACTACCAGAGCCGGTATTCTCCATCCCGGCATGCACCATCACTGAAGTCGGAGTCCTCCTGTTCGCCTATCTTCTTCTGGTGTCCCTTCTGATGTTCCTCCTCCTCCTGTGTCTCTGGATAGTCTCCGTGACCAGATCCTGGTGGCTCACTGGCGGATTGCATTCCTCACTACCGACATGGACGACATGCACTCTCTTCTGGTTCGTACTCATCATGGCCTGACCAACCTCACCAAAGAGATCCGGAATATGTAGCGCCTCCCTCCCGGGTTTGACGCTTCTAGTCCATCAACTGAAGTCAAGGACGAAGCCCCACCGGAGGACAGCACGGATTCCATGGACGAAGAGGAGTTTCTGGACAATGTCACCAAGCTTATGGAGGAGTTCGACGTGCCTTCCCATTCAAAGGGGGAGAAGTAAAGATTTTTTTTAAAGTTATTTCTGTTTCTGCATTGTTAAGTCTGTTGAATAATATTTTTTCTTTTGAGGTTGTAAGTGCATAAGCACAAACTATTTGGGATGCTTATTATTACTATATCATGTGAAATTTATTTTTGGCAACTTGGACTGGAAAAGGATGGAAACTGATTCCTGATCCAAGAAGCAAACCTTTGCTATCTGTTGTTATCTGTAAAATCTAACATGCAGGGGTTCAAACGTGAAAAAGTCAAGTGTTAAATGGGAATGCCCAAAGGGGGAGATTGTAAGTATATTGGACTATCCCTAGCCTATTCAACACATGACTTTCCCAAAGCCACAAGGTATCTCTCCTACTTGTTCGTGGCTTAAAGAAAATTAAAGAAGTCTGCAAGATCGGATCATCAAGAGGAAATCAAGGAGGATCACTCTCACTGATCTTGAGTATAAGTGGTATTCATTTCATATCATGCTAGATGATTTAAATTGATATGCATGTCGATTAAATTGATTTGGCATACACATTTGCATTAAAGATTTTTGACATGCATGGTAGATAAATAGGAAGTGTTGATTTTAGTTTTAACATCTTTCCATATTTATCTTATTTGATAATTAAGAAAAGATTTGATTGAGGGGGAGTTTTCCTCCCTTATAAAAGGTTTCAAAACTGAAGTTAGATGTAGGGTTTTTTATGCATTTTGTTCAAATCAGTTTCTGAAAACTCTCTACTTGTTTCATGTATTCTACTGCATAATCTCTCCCTTTCATAATTCACTCTCAAGATCAGTGGGACGTTGAGATCAAGGAAGATTGGTTGATTGGCTCTTATTGATAGAGTGATGATTAAGTAAAAAGTTAGATCAGTTATAAATCAAGTTAGCATTTGTTGCTAAGTGAATGTGTTTGTTATGAACAACACTACTTGTATACTGTAAACGTACTCATTTGATTCATATTGGATTGATTTCTCGTGTTGGCTACGTTAAAAGTCACGCAGTGAAGTTTCCTCAGTGGAGAGGTTTACACTGCGTCAGCAAAAGCTTGTGTTCTTTTTTCTTGAGGTGTTTGATTATCAAGTCTTGTTATTTATTCAAGTCATTGAGTTATTGTTCCATCTAGTGTTTTCAACTAACAAGCGTATTTAGAAGATGGAGCAAGCACGACATCTAGTGCGTTTTCAATCGTATTTCGCTGGTGTTTCTGGGTTCTTTTGAATTTTGTGTCTTGATTCTTGAATGTGGGAGTGGGTGATGAGTGTTTGGGAAATTTGAATGGGTTTTGTGAGAGATTTCGAGGGGTTTTTGAGAATGTGGATGATGCATTTGTTAGTAAAAAAAATTAATCGAGTTGGGTTTATCTTACAGCGGTGTGTTGTCGAATTGTGATGCTTTGAGGTCAAATTTGGTTGTTATGTTTTCGCAGGTGTTTCTGGGTTCTTTTGAATTTTTTGTCTGGGTTCTTGAATATAGGAGTGGATGATGAGTGTTTGGGAAATTTGATTGGGTTTTATGAGAGATTTTGAGGGGTTTTCAAGAATGTGGATGATGCATTTGTTAGTAGAGCAAATCAATCGAGTTGGGTTTATGTTAGCAGTGCGTTTTCGAATTGTGATGCTTTGAGGTCAAATTTGGTTGTTATGTTTTCGCATGTTCTGGGTTCTTTTGAATTTTGTGTCTTGGTTCTTGAATATGGGAGTGGGTGATGAGTGTTTGGGAAATTTGAATGGGTTTTGTGAGAGATTTCGAGGTGTTTTCAAGAATGTGGATGATGCATCTGTTAGTAGAGAAAATTAATTGAGTTGGGTTTATGTTAGGTATGAATTGGAATGTGGTGAGAATGAGGTTTGGAGTGAGACAGTTTTTTGAGATGAGTTTGTTAAATTATCTAAGTACTGTTTTTCTTTTTTACTCTGCAGATTTCGGGAACATGGTGCTGTCATATTGTCTAAGTAGGGGTAGCACTCCTTGCAATATTAGCTGTAAGCACTCTTTTCACTCTCCTCTTCATATCTTTGCAGTCTCACTATCCTCTCTTTCTTCCACACTTCTATTAGCATCTCCCTCTTTCAAACTCAGAAAGATGAATGGTGATGGTTCAATTGAGTCCCCATTCTTGCAGTCACACCGAGAAGTGAAGGAATTAGAATTGGCTAGTGCCAAAGCCATGCGTTAAATTACTTTGATCTTCTTCGTTATCTAATTTACATTTATACTGTGCATTCTTGCTCAAATTCAAAGAAATTCAAAAAAAATTCAATATGTGGCTTTGGGGCTTTGTGGCCAAAAGCAATACATATCAGTAAATGATTTACATGCCAATAGTGGCTTTACATAATGAATAAATGTAATCTCTTGATCTAAGGTCTTCATATGGACTCAGGATTCAATCTTGATTGCTTGGCGTCCGAGATGTTAGAGGCAAATGGTAGAGACCGAGAGGTTAAAAGAGCCCCAAAAGTACCTCACGCCCAGAGTGGCCCATTGAAAAAATATGAGGAAGAAATGGAAGTTATAGAACTTTCTAACAACTCGGAAAGCATCCTTAAGGAATTCAAGCATGGCCACCAGCCATATACCAAGTCTTTCAAGTCCAGCAACATTTTCAAAATTTAGTGGGGAAACAAGATGGCGACTATTTCTTCCGTGGAATCTAAGCATATGTTTGGTGGGTTGTGCTTACATTGTTCATTCAAGTAAAGAGTAGTCCATCGAAGGGACAAGGCCCCTGATTTCCCTGGTACCTCAGTGTCTCCGACTCCAAGCGGCCACCAATTTTCCTTCTCCCTAGAGAAGCCCAATTGGAGTTTTGGGAACACGAGAGAGAAGGTCTAGAGAAGGGAGCCCCTGCTGGGATTGCTCATACTTCCCTGGATACAAGGATCAGGCAACTTCCCAAGATGACTAGACACCAAGAGAGAACTGCCTACACCGTGCGACTCATGCTTTATAGCAGCAAAAGATGCATTGGAACATTTATTCCAACATTCTTTACTCTAGAAAGTAGAGTCTGCCTGAAATTAAGCTATATAGCCTAGTATTTATAGGATGAAGGCTATTTCAAATGGGGGAGATTTTAGAAGAGGGATAAGGATCAACAAAGATAAGGAAGCCATTGTTGCTATTATTGTTGGTTCCGATTCTCTTTGACTAGCACCAGACTAGATATTACATTTGGTGTTGGACTTATTAGCAGATTCATGGAGGCCCCTCAGCAAGGAAGTTGAGGAGGTTGAAGTTCACTTTTGTCGATCCAAGGAACAAGCTGTTGGAGAACTTTTCTTATGTAGTCTTTTAGTATTCTGTGTAAGCCTGAGATATCAATTAAGGAGGTTGAAGTGGAATGGTGTTTTTCATTGAGATATGAATTAACTTCTCTTCCTCATACTTCCTATTTTCTCTCTCGGTTAGTTAGTGTTTGGTCTGAGTCATTTATTGCGTTTCCATCTACTGCGGTGAACATATTCCCCGCAGTTACTTGCTGCTGTTATACCTGGAATTATACAATTTAAAGGCATACCAATGATTGACCGTGTTCTGCTAGTCTACTGAGGCTGAGAAACAATCAAGTGGGGGATGATTTCAACTCAAAGAATTCTAGCACTTTGATTGACAGTCACCTCAAAGATTTGGGGCACCATGCAGCTGTCGTCTACACATACAGCATGTATAATTGGAGGCCAGCTTTATTGTTTCCCAGGTTGACAATGGTCTAATAAACTCGCATGAGTGCACTCTCAACAAGTATAAATACCCTCTTTCACTGTGGACTGTGGTGAACAATCATGATGCTTGTCACACACGACTCAAAAGGAAGAGCCGTAGCACACTACATATAGTGTTCACTGGTTTTGGTTTGGATCGGGCTGGGTGGATCCTTTTGGTTCTGGGCTCTGTCTTCCCTTTGGGCCATTGTAGGCTCTTTGTTGAGCTAGGTTTCTCCTTGTTACTTTTTTTTCTTATCCTTTTGTACTTTGGGTTTAGTGTTTATGGACTTGGTGTTTTTTGTCTTGAGTTTTGGGCTTCTGGCCTCTAACTCGGACTGTGGCTGCTCTCATGTCATTCTCTTCCATGATCTTAGCATTTATATTCTCGATGGCTTGAGGCAAACTTCAACTGAAACCCACAATCAAATCTGACTATTTCTCATCAAAGAACATAAATTTACAACTAAACCATGAAAAGAACCCAATTGGCCAATTCCTATGAAAAGAACATCCACCTCATGTCAAAATGGTAACATGTCCTCTACCAACGCCACAGTAGCCAATTGATCTCCAACTGCTGCAGCTAGAATTACGTAATGTATGAGGGTAAGTACATCTCTTAAATCGAATGAATAAATTCGAATGAATAAAGCCTAGATTTTAAGAAGCAATATAATCCATTCCATTTTCCTCTCTGTATGTATCAATCACCTTTTGGCCTACAACTTTTATTTTATCGTGTTGATATGTATTGCCTTTGGCTGCAAAGCCACATATTGATCATATCCCCGTTTATACTATTGAGGCACAGAATCAAACTTTAACTATTCACACATCATCAACTGAAGCACATCGCATATCGTCAATCCACACTATTGGGGCACTGAATCAAACTTCAACTGAAACCCACAATCAAATTTGACTATTTCTCATCAAAGAACATAAATTTACAACTGAACCATCGCAAAAACCCCAGGTTGGAATGATTTCAAGCTCGGAATTGATTTCAAGGTCATTGGCGGCAAGGCAGCCAAGGAACAGTATTTGCAGATGCACGTCCGTCCAATTTAGTTGTGTAAAATGGACGGCCCGGATGCAATTACGCAATTTAAGATACTGATACCTTAAGGCACTCAAGGGGAACCCCTTCTTTTGATCATAATCAAGAGTTCAACTTCTAGTAGGTCTCATTTCAAAAAGAAAAAACTTCGGCCAGCTTTGAGATAAATAAGGAGGAGTCAAACCCCGTTGAAATTTTAAGGATATTATGAAACTTTGGGTCACTTACAAATCTTGCATTTTAAAGTAAGCCTGATCATCCAAATATTTCAAATACAATTTGGCTTATCCACCGAATGAGACTGGCTCCACCACCTCTTGGTTTTCAAGATAAGAATTAACGTGGCAACTCATAAATTAGCCACGTTGAAAAGAAAGAAGTCAGCAAGCTCAATTTTCATGCAAAGATATAGAAAGTGTTTCTCAAGTTTCAAAATTGAAATTATAGTTTCAATTCAAATTCAAAAGTTGAGATATCCTTATAGCTTATCTCGAGCTGACCGCAAGTTGCCTCTGCAACAAACACAAAGGAAGAAGCACACCAAAAAGCTTTAAAATAGAGAGAAAAGTGAAGGAGAGAGGCAAAAGACACAGAGCAAAATCCAACCTGAGCCGAAGCGCTGCAGTCCTTCCTTATAAGCTTTCTAAGAGAAGCTATTCATGGCGAACAAACATTGCATGAGCAAAAGCTTCAAACAAATCACAGGTACATGATCTTGGTTATCACCTGAAATTACTGATCTTTTATTTCATGGTGCAAACAAAAGAAAAGAGACGTTGCTTTTATGTTCAGCTCTCATTAGCAATCAAGCCATTTGCTACTCTCATCCTCTAAGTCTCTGCCATGACCATTGGCTTCCTGATGTGCTCATATTATCCTATATTTCTATGCCTCGTAATCTTGATTTTTATGTTTATTTCTCTTTATTTATGATTCATTTACATCTTTTAATGTTTTTGTAGGTTTGTTTCATAGAAAGAAGAAAAGAAGCTAAAATGAGCTAACTAGGATTGAAAATGCAATGTGCAATCTGAGACTGGGAATCTGCCTGTACAGAACATCCAACTTCGCTGAATTACTGGGAGTTACCTAGATCTAATCAGACAATGATCCCTATATCATTGGAAAGCTACGGATGTCTACTTTCTGTAGAATTTTACGGATCTTGATTTCGATACTTTTAGAGAAAGTTATGATTGTTTGAGTGAAGATAGATCAGACAGGAAACCTGCTCGGGAATTTACAAACATTCGTGGAGAACTCAAGTTCAAGATGGTCAATCCTAATGTTTCAAGGAAGTTAATTCATATGAGGATTCAATGAGGAACTTATTCCTACTTCTACAAGAGATATTTCAAGGTTTTCCCATTCCAAATGAAGAAAGGAATCTAAACCCAAGTTTTACAAGGAAACATGAAGCCAAAGATGAGCAGAAATCTTCCCTATATAAGGGAGCACGAATTTTACATGAAAAGAGGGTCTCGGGAGCACATTGAAGACGCCTAAGGAGCGGAGACGACTCACCCATCTTCCCCTTCTTTTCCCTTTTCCATTCTTTTCATGTTTTTCCTATGTTTTATTTAGTTTTATTTTTCTAAACCTCTTTTCTAGGGCTAGGATGAGGCCCTAGCATGATTGTTTACATGTTTTGATATTCAATTGATGGATTATTAGTTTCTTTTCAGATGAATTCTTAATCTCTGCTTGAATGGTTGCTTATGTTAAAGTTTTATTGATTCACGACCTTTAGGGCTTTGCATCTAGTTATCAGAAGATGAATTTGAGGCATAGCTGCAATATAATTCAAATTAGCTTCATGTGATTAAGAATTGTAAATTACATTATTACTTGAGAAAGAATAATGATTTGCTTGATTCCCTTGTTTTCTAAAGCATAATGAGTCCTGCATGTTAAATTTATACCTGAGAAAGATAACTGCATAGTTAGGATATACGACCTTTACCCGAGAGGGAGAGAATCATGCACTTAAGGAAAACTATGGTCTACAGTACCTGAGAAGGACTTAGATACTGGAATTATCATCTGGAGAAACGAAAGAATCCATTGGTTGGTTCAAAACGTAGATAAGATTGCTTGTGGTTGATTCCGACACCCTAGGCTCATCATATTCTTACTTTCAATCATTATAGACTCTTTTCAATTTCAGTTTATTTAGATTCACTTTTTAAGTTTATGTTTTTAAGAAATTTTCTCATTATCAACAACTCTTTTCAAAACCGTGAAAATCATAGTCTTAGTTTGAGTCATTGTGTGTGTCTTAATCGATTTGTGTTTCTTGTTTTGTGTGTTTTTGGTTTTAATTAATTTAGGTTTTTATATTGTGAATTGACTTAATATCCTCGTGGGAACGACAACCCCTTCTCTTCCATTACTATACTACATCCACCCTGTGTACTTGCAGGAATTCCATCACTTCCGGGCAAGATACAAAGTCGACATCAGTCCCTCATTCATAGCCGCAGTGTCATTCCATGCTCACTTTGTTTTTCGATGTCTATATGGCGGTGCATCCTGTGCATAGGCGGCGAAAGCAAAGTGAGCTAAACCTAGCATGGCGGTGCCTCTCCCTCGAAGCACATGAAGCCCATGAGTAGCATGATCACTAACGAAAGCCAAGCATAGTTAGTGATCAACAAAGTCGCTAAAGAACGCAGCAATGAGTTGTCGTCAATGAGTGTGACTCGGCTCGCCTTCGGTCACTACATGGCAGCCACAAAAATGGGTATCTGCACAAGATGGCTACAGAGGAGTTCGGGGGATACAACATGGTGGAACAGCCCATCTTAATTGTATGAATGATTGAACATGTCTATTCAATCCCAGAAAAATTACATGTCAGACCACCTCTTGTGAGGCAACGGCTCCTACGATGTCTGCATAAAGAGCAAAAGCAAAGACAAACCATTATATATAAATTCATGCACGTACTGGAGCTTTAGTTTACAAGTTAAGTTGAATACATACATAGGCCCGTTCTGAGACGGACGTCCACACTGCCCAAAAGTGTGGATGTCGATGCTTCTGCTCCGTTCAGGAGCAGACAGCGGCGCGGGTCTTGCAGGATGGAGGCCAGGGGCATCCCAGACCGCTTCACCATGGAGATCAAGGTCGAAGGTTCTGGGCAGCGACCTCACCTGAAACTTCAAGGTTCTAGGCAGCAACTGCAAACTGGTAGCCGGCGAGTCCACCAGCAAGAAGAAAGTCAAGATCAACCCCTGGCCTCCATCAGGCAAGACCCGCGCCCCGTCGGCGCCTGAACGGAGCAGAAGCATCGACGTCCGCACTTTTGGGGAAGTGCGGACGTCCGCCTCTAATCCTCTCTCGAATAAATATAATCACCTTATGGGCATCTCGTTGTAAGCAAAGAATAAAAGAAAAAAAAATGATAAAAGCATTTGCTTGCCAACACTTAGAAGCCATCACGTCTAGCATGCATCAAGGATTGAAAAAGTATAATCAATCCTTAAAAAAGATGTGAGACTACCTCCTAAAAATCTATATGGGTCGACACTTCTCCAAATTGTACCTACATTTATCCATCTTGCTAGAGTGAACAAACCTTGAAATGCAAACAAGATGCATAAAATAATCAACAGCAGATGACGGTGTTAAGCTCTCCCATGTGTACAGAGATGAAAGCCCAAGAGTTTGGAAGGTGTCCAAATCAACTCTACACCTACTTCAAAGTTCCGGGCTTAATCAAATTACTCGTCAACAAGTCTCAGAGCAAAAATCAAGCAGTGCAAGGCCCACTTCAAGTCTGAGAGCCCAGTTGCAAAGCTCGGCACGACAAGTGCCCAAATCAAATCAATGGACACTCTACCAAATTGGGTGTCCACCTAAAGAAAAAAGTTTATTTGATGGATTCAAATTATATATACATCCGTTGAACCTAAAGTCGGTATAAAACTGAAAATTTAAATATATGAACTACAATAGTTTAATCCCTTCACAGGGTATGTAGGCAGTCTAGCAACTCACTAGATGCAACCGCAAGTCCAAACAGAATCCCTGACTTTACCAGT
This sequence comes from Rosa rugosa, assembly GCF_958449725.1. Lineage (NCBI taxonomy): Eukaryota > Viridiplantae > Streptophyta > Magnoliopsida > Rosales > Rosaceae > Rosa > Rosa rugosa. The sequence continues at coordinate 47,966,734 of NC_084821.1, read as the reverse complement.
CAAATTCGGCCAATCCCAAATTAAATCACTGACTCCAGTCAAATTCTATGAACACCAGAGAATCAAATCATTCCCAAATCACACAAAATTCAAGGGCTCTAAACCCTTTCAATTTTCCCAAACATAAGTTCTAAGTAAATGGGTAATCTACTCATTCAAATCCCAAATGCAGGGACTACATGTGGTTTGATCCCGCAAAGGGTATGTAGGCAATCTAGAACCAAATTTATCTAGAAGCAACCACATCCTAAACACAAAGTTGAATCTGTGGTCCAATTCAATCAAATTCGATCCAAAAACTATTCTCATTCCAAAATCAAAACCCTCTACGTAGGCAACTCATTCAAATATCTGGGTGAAGCCGCAAAAACAAACAAACAAACATCCCATCAATTGGTTTATTCATAAATGGAATCAAATGGTGTTTTCCTGTAACAATGGATTGTAATTAAGAGATATATTATGTCTTAAATAGGTCGACCTGAAATAATTAAAACTCTATTCACTAAATGAATACGAGTGAAATTATTTTGGATGACATTTTCGCTCCTCGTGTGCAATTTTTACTCAACAGCTATCAATAAAGTTATTTCTTCGATTCAAAAAATAAAAATAAAAATTTAGTATGTATTTAAATTAGAAATTTATGTTACTTTGATTTTAATTTTTTCAAGGAATAAGAAAAAAAATGTTTGATTAATTAAATTTTTATTGGAGATCGGAGCGGGTATGGAAGCCTTGTCCCCCAATAGGATGGGGAACCCTTGATAGTTTTTACTGGGAACTGGGGAGGGGATGGGGCGAAAAATAACTTGAGGATGCCAACCTGCCTCATTTCCATCTCTAATCAAGATCATAATGAAGAGAAGAAAATGAGTTTCAATTCACGATGTTCTGTTTTAACCAACCTATTGACATCCCTAATCAAGATCAGAATGAAGAGAAGAAAGTGAATTTCAAATCACGATGTTCTGTTTTACCCGCTTCATTGCCATCCCTAATCAAGATCAGAATGAAAAGAAGAAAAGAATTAAGAAAATGAATTTCAAATCACGATGTTCTGTTTTACAAAGAGAATTAAACATAAGATTCCATGAAAAACACATTCAAACTGTGAATTATATTGCTGGATTTTAGACATTTCGTTTCTTGTGAATTGTGATCATTGTGCAGCAATTGTGTTGTGTTTCCATCCAGGGGCGTAACTACGTAGGAGGCTGGTTGGGCTATAGCCCAACCCATAATTCTTTCAATATTTGATCGATTATAAGTGCTAACATTTCTCATATTCATATAAACTCTACTCCTAAAAAAACAAGATCTCTCTAACCTCGGGAGAGAAACCCTAAAACCTCCAAAGTCCGGTTTTTTTTTTCACTTCAATATTCGATCTCGTCCGGCGGCTCCCCGACCGATGCTGGCCTCCGGGCCTTGCCATCGTCTTGGGGTTGCTGCCGGACGGGCTTTCGATCCGATTTAGCCCTAGAATCATCCATGGGTGGTGCGCTTCGGGTTACAGACGGCTCGGGGTTGGGGTTTTCTGGCCATATCTCAATCGGCAGCGGGGTGTGCTGATCAAGACCAGCGGGTTTTCGGAAGGCATGAGGCTCGACATGAGCTGTGGTGGCGTGAGGCGCGGGGGTTTGGGCCGAAGTGATGAGTAGTCGCGGCAGCGTAGATCGGCGTGGCATGGATCGTGGCAGAGCGGGTCGGGCAGTGCTGCTGGGTTTGTGACATACGGCATGTCGTCAGGAAGCTGGGATTGTGGCAAACGACATGTCGTCGAGGACGGATGGGCTGGGGCCAGACCAGCTTGATGGGCTCTGGAGTTGGACTTTTCCTTTGGATGCTCTTGGGCCTGCTATTTTGGGCTAGGGTTGTTGCCCTAGGCCTTTACTATGTTTTAGCTTGTCTTTTACAATAAATTCCTTGTATTTAGGAACCAATGCACTACTGTGCACCCAATGTCTCTTTAGCGTCTCTGAAGTAGTACCGAAGGAGGATATCCGCTATCTCTACGTATTTGACTGTACAATGAGTAGGACTATATGTACGTACCACTTGTGGGTACTACCACTAGCTTCTTGTCTGTCTATAAATGACAGCGAAAGGGTATGTAACGGCCTATTCTGGCTTGTGATGAATATACTATTTCGCTCCTGTGGCATTACTCAAAAAAAACATTTCTCATATTCATGTTTGGTTCAGTTGGCAAAGTGGTTGGTTATTTTCCTAGTGACCTTAGTTCGAATCTTGTTGACAGCAATTAATGCTTGTTTTCTTGGTTGTTTTATCATTTTCCTCCCCCATTTTCTTCTTGGGTGCGGCTATTGTCACCCTACCATTTTCTTTGTTCACCCTACTTGCTCATTACACCCTACATTTTAATTTCAATTATTAAATTTATTTATTTAATTCATTTCTCCTTCCAAGAATATCCTTATATGACATATCCAATTAGAAAATAAATATTTTTAACGAAAATCTCTCATTTAATTTATACTCATAAAAAAATTAAAATTTCCTAATAAAATCATAATCTGATTTACTCCCATTTTTTTAATTTTTTCTTTCAATTTCAATGTTCTTTTTTTTTTTTTTTTGATCAAGAATTTCAATGTTCTCTATGTCAATCTATGTAAAAAGATCAGTAAATTTACAACTATGATCAATGAAGAAGAGATTGATTTTTTTTCTTCGTGTTTTAAATTTTTACTTTCGGTGTTCACAAAGAATATTGCAAAGATTTTGATGAAGTTAAAGGTAATGGTTTTGTAAATTGAATAACGAATTAACGATGAGGATCGGAGGCAACAAAAAGATAAAAAAAATAGGTAAGAAATTCCAATTTGGGTTGAGAAGATAAAGATTAATGTTATGCAATGAGAAATTAAATTTAATTAATTACTTATATATTTATTTTTTCTTACATATTTGGATTTTATAAAATTAGTGTACTTATTAGTCATTTTGCACTTGGATAATATAGTCTTTTAATAATTCAAATGTTTGAAGGGTGAACTAAGAAAATGATAGGGTGGCAATAGCCGCACCCTTTCTTCTTTTGTTCCTTTGTTATTTTTTTTTTGTCTTTCCCCATGAAGGGCTCCCTTCTTCTTTCCTGCTAAAATTTTCTTGCCTATTTTTTTTTTTCTCTTTTTCCTGATTTTCTTACAACAATTTCTATTAACATTTCTTTACAATTTAGTCTCAAAATTTTTACAAGCATTATTGATGGGGGAAAAAAATCTTGATAGCGAGCCTTAGATTAGCCAACTCCAAGTTTACATCCTCGCCACTGTTTCCATCTCAATAGTCTCTCATTCCTTTGGTCAAATTTCTCAATACCCAAAACAGAACCTATTTTAGTAACATTTAAACCCTCATAAGAAGTTCTCTTTCAATTTGGCAAAATTTTTGAATTGAACGTCAATAATTTTCTTGTTTTTCAAGAAAAATCTTCGATATTCCACCCGTTATTATCACCCTGTACCACATTGATGGGTTATAAAAATAGAAGAAGAAAAAAGAGCACTATTATGGCAATATCCCTTGAATAAAAAAATTTATTCAAAAAAATCCCCAAGGTAATGAGAATCCGGTTTCCTTAGGCTGAAGTTAATTCTTCCCAGAGCAACCACTGCAAATGGCTAGTGGTTCTTGCCTAGTTGGGTGTGCGTCAAAGTGATCAGGCACTATGCTGCAATGCACAGTTGGAGCATTTCACATGCGCCGAAGAAATTTATCTTGTGCATAAGAAACCTTTGGGTTCCCCTTAACAAAGTAAAAAAAAAAATTTCTTCCCAGAGCTTCCAAAATGAAAACTTTTGCACTAAGCAAAAATTCTTGATTACAAACTGGGTAGAGAAAAATAACTAATAATTTAGAATTGAAATAACCCGTGTGGATTCATGGATCAAAGAAAGGGGGATCGGGGGGATGAAATTTACTATATTACTCTAATAATCTAAAATCTAACAGTATTAGGACCCCAGCAGTTCAATTCCATGACTTTTCTGAGCTTCTCCTCTTTTGACCTCTTGATCTGATTAGAAATGGCTGCAGAAGAAGTGGCAGAGAGTTTCACGGCCTGAGAATATGATCTGATGTTGGTCTTGGCATGTTGATGCAGTGACCTCAGAAGCCCATTCCATCTGCAAACTCCTTGGTCTTTCAGAGCCTCAACTGCTCCAATACTTGTTGCCACAATCCAAGCCCTGCAAGCTGCTCCAGCACTCATCTTTTTTTATATTTTTTTCCTTTGATTTTTCTATGAATGAAAAAGAGAAAGAGAAAGCCCTAGTGGGTGAAAAATAAGGGTCTGGTTTTTCTTTTCGGTTTTATTGATTGGGAAATGGACAGAGCGGTCTATATATACTGGAGGAAGTGAGGAAACCAGGGCAGTACACCAGCTGTTTTGTAACCTTGTTTGAAAAAAGTCGGTGCAGTCCAATCCAGGTGTTTCGTTTGCCTGTTTTGGTGAGAATCTGTGGTAATTGCTAACCAAAACCATGTGCCACCTCCTCTTTTTGAGGTTATTTCTCACGCGCCCTTTTCTTTCTTATTCAATTCAATCACCCGAAAAAGAGGAGATTTTTTTCCTTTTTTGTCCTCAGCTTGTTGAGTGCAACCCTTTCTTCTGTGCATCTTCGGCCTAACATGTAACAATAAATGTGGTCCTAATTACTTGCCGTATGTGGTAATCCCCCTTCCCTCTTGACTTGGAGGTTTTCTTATTGAAGAAAGGATTTAGATAGGGGGAAAGAAAACCTTCGAGTAATACTTTGGTTTTTGGCCAAACTCCAGTCTCGTTTTTTGTAACGAAATTAGTCTTGGGAAAAGAAATTATTTTTTATGTTTTCAACTCTCAAGGAGAGTCGGTGAGCTGTGACCTGTTGGTTAGCCAGCCTAACTAACACTGTGGAGGTCACGGGTTCAAATCTCACTGACATCAGGAATGGGGTGGGGTGGCGTCCAGACTCCAGAGTCAACAAAAAAAAAAAAAACTCTCAAGGAGATTCATTTTTTCTTCTTCTCTCTTTGCATCTATCACTCAATTTTCATTATTTTATTGTATTAATAACAAGGCTAATAAGGATGTGCAGAGATAAATATAAAAGGAGGAAAACTCGAGGGGGCGCCATAGAATTCAATCACGCCGGTGGTGGTACTACCAGTAAGAAGAGTATAGGTGCTGTGAGTGATCGTTGTGATAGCGATGATGACCTTCAATGCTGTCGGCTTTGTGGTCCGATGGTTAATCACACCAAAGAAAGCTGCCCGTACACAAAGTATGTGCCACACAATGTCTCTTCCTGAAGGCCTTGTAAGACTTTCCAAGTGAAGGATGGCCACCCTCGCAGGAAGTGGAAAGCCTATGCTGCAATTCAGAACCTCCTTTCTCAATATTGCCTGCTTTCTAGGCATTTCTCTTTTCCTTGTAGTGTTTCCACCATAACATTTTGCTATTACATCCTTTGTTATCGGATTTTGAATCTCTTTATCTGATAATGGAGATTAAGCCATCTTTGAGAGGACACAATGTAATGCATGCATAACTCCTGACCTCAGTGATGCAGTTATAGACTAATACATGCCCCCATTATCTGGCTGAGCTTAGTAGGAAGTAAGAACTAAAAAGATGAAGCTATTAATCCCAAACTGAGCAATACAGCTCTCTTTCTATTGCTAATAACTACCAGAGAGTTTTGCTGAACAGGCAAGGAGAGAATATCTACATTGCAGAAAACAAAAGAATCGAGTAAGGCCAACATAGATTTTGCGCATCTGCAATCACAAAATAAGAAATCTTTCTACTCAATGACAAGAAAATCTACTTTGTACAGACTGTCCGGACGGTGATATATCAAACTGAGGCCTATTCACAGAGAGCATGTGATTAGTTACAGGCTCAACTGAAACGAGCAATGTCAATCCCGTCCGGGATTTTAAATGTGTCAGATGCACCAAACTTCTTTCTCTCTCCACTGTCTTCTGTATATTCTTCCTCATTACTACTATCATCATCGTCATCATGGGAACTAGCTGGTGACGCAGGGTCAGATATACTTTTGGATCGCTTCGATGGCGTGGCAAGCATGCTTACTTGGCCAAAGTGAGAAATTTCTACAACCACCGTGTCATCGTCAACTGGAAGAGGTTGTTTCCATGGTTCCCCATCAATTCTCATGAATGTATGGTCGACTGCGCCCTTGCAAAACTCAAAACGTATTCTGTGTGCCTGCAATGAATTGTGATATGTTTCGTCAGAGAGACAGCCCAACAACAGAGGAAAAAAAAACTTCTTAGAGAGAGATGAATGGGGTCAGCCAACTACCATGAAACTGATATATTTATATATACTCTCATATTGGAAGCTAGTATGTGTTCATATTTGTATGACAGAAATAGATGAGCAAAAGTTTTTAATTTATCATACTTGTGCAAGACGAGTCCCATGTCCCTTAGGAGCAAGTAACGCAAGCCCATGCCAGGCATCTCTAAAACCAACAATCTCAAGAAGGCCATCATCCACATATGGAGGAGTTAAATCCCGCTGTAAAGCACAAATCATTTGGAAAAGACATTAAATTTTGTTGGTAAGACACACTGATACTTTTAAATTGAAACTTAATAAAGAGCTGATATATCTGAAACAGATGGGAGAACAATCAAAACTCACATATCGCAGTTTCTTTCTATTTGGCTTCCCCCATGGATCAAGACCACCAGAAAAACTGGGTAAATTGAGGCAAACAATAGACCTAATGCTGTAAATCAAAGATAAAAACGTGAGTCATGGAAATGCCGTTTATATATTTTAATTTTTTTTATGTGCTTGAAAATGGAGTGCAAGTGTGAAGTATGTTAAAATTGGAGAGTAAAAATCCTTCCCAATATAAAATCCTATAATAAGGCGACAAATGATATAAGGCACAAATGAATGGAAACATGAGGATGAAAACAATGTAAGCTTCTAATTAGTTAATTCAACTGCTAAATAATGAATAATATTATCATATCCATGTCAACCTCTTGAAAACATGTTCCAGGGACACTGTAAGACTTCTTTAGTTTAAGAATGCAAAATGCAACGCTGCAATTTGTTTTCTGGAAGTACCAAAAAAAAAAGCTTTGTAGGAATAGTTGGTTCGGAGATTAGAGAAGCATAACAGTAGAAGGAAAGTTAAAAGATATATTGTCTCACCTGGGAGATATGTGAAGCTCCTCCCAATGACCTTGTCTTTTCATGATCTTAATCTTTGTCAGATGTGCTATATTCCTGCGATGAAGTTAAGGCATCTCAGTTCTCAGTAAAGACAACCGAAACAAAGTCTAACTAAGTTCGACCAATCTAACCAAAAAGAAGAACCGTTGACACCATAGGTCCAGAACTGTATAATGCACTCATCCATTTCCCAATTTAAGAGTATTGCAGAAACAAAGTGAACAAGAAAGTGACCGTGTTATTATAATGCTGCAATATATCTTTCTTTCTTCTTTTTTTTTGTTTGATCATCTCTTTGCAAAAGTCTATTTTTCAAAAGTCACCCAAAAGTTTAGGTCCTGTGTGGTAGCTGTGGTCAGTGGTATCAATGACAAGCTGAGGAGTGCATAGTCAGTCCAGTGGGAGCAAAGAAATTTTAAATGTTGAGGGGAGAAGTGGTGATGCCATGAAGACAGTCAATACATTGAGAATTTAAGATTCTTATTTTTGTCTATTTCTTTCTCAGAAGACATTATACAGTTTCACCAAAACTAAAAAAATAAAAAATAAAAAAATCGTACAGCTGAGCCAAAGAAAATATGCAAAAGGAAAAACTAACCTTGAAGAAGGATGCATTAGAGAAGCAAAGAACCATCCTTGAGTACATCCAAGCTTGAAGTAAGTACTCTGATCCAATTAAAAAAAAAAAAAAAACAATGATAAGAAGCAAGTTCAAAAAGGACGTAACAGGAAAATGACAATGGATTGATGGCAGCTACAAAACTCTGTTGTATAATATGTACATATATACATATTACATAGTTTATAGACACGTGTTATAATACTAATTTTGACCATGATGTTAAAGATGCAGAAAATAGTTTAGTACTTGATTAATTAACTGGTTGTTAAACTTTTCAGCGTGCAACTTTCTCTGAGCATGAAAATCATATGATATTTGAGCATCCATTCCTGTATAAAACAAAATACATTTGTCAGAAAACTTCACAACGGCATTCTAGCCTACTAGTTACTGGACCAGACAAGTATCTACATCCAAACAGTTAACACTATGCAGTTCTTTTCTGATACAAAATTAGAAAATCGACACAACAACTCCATTGAGTGATTAGTATCTTTCATCTTTAAATAATTAGCACGACTATCATCACTCTCCCCCATATCATGTCATAATACACTTGGCTGCTTGATTTTAATGTAGCTGACTGACTTATGCAGGAAGGCATTTCTCTCAATATACACCAAAGGGCGAGATTTATATATAGGAGGCATGCATATTACAGTGGAATAACTGTACAAAATATATGAGCTTCTAAAGATGATATAGGATACTTTGCTCAAATACAGACATTATGAGGTTCTACTCCACTTTGTAGGAGAAACATTTATATTACAGAGTGATGCAATAATGTACATAAGATATGAGCTTCTATAGATGATATAGGAAACTTTCCTATCACACATATTGACATTCAATGCAGAAATCTCTTGTAAGATACGAGATGCTTGCAATGAGTACAATACCGTGCTTAAATTTCCAGTTTTCCTTGGTAGGATCTTTGTTTATAAAACTTGAAAAGTAGATTAAATTTTATGCTCATTTCCATTCCTCACAACTGCAAATCGAAAACTGCAAGCCTCAAGATTATATCCAAAATTCATAGGCACACACAAACATAATAGTGGAACTCTTGATTTAAAAGACATTTTATTATTCTTGAATTCTTACCCATGCTAAAGTAGTTCCAAAATCCCCCACGAAATGTCTGGAAGCCCTCCTGAGAACAGCCAGCAGTTACTGTATATTAATACCAAGTATGCTAAACCAATCCATACTGCGATGAAACCAAAACCAAGATAACCAAGAGACACAAAACAAACCAGATTGAGTGTATCAGTTTTGGAGACCTGATGAAATGCATGCAAAGAATGCGGTAGGTCCAGAGGTGCAATAGGATCACATGAACCTTCCTTTGGAGTCCTCATTCTCATAATGATGTGCCAGCTGAGATATACAGAAAAGGTGAAAGAAAAGACTATGTTCAACTCTTCATTGATGAGTGATTCACTGAGCAGGAATTAAGCTGTAAGGGCCTATTACATAGGTATTGATGTGTGAAAAAAGCACGAAAAAGTCAATTTGTGAAAAATAATGGTTTTTACCTGTCAATTTGCATTTCCTTTGCTGTCTTCACTTGGTTCAAGAAATACTGCACAGATTGTCGGTCTGTCCCAGGATTTTTCTTTCCCTATAAAGTTAAGAACAGATTAGTTCCCAAGTCTACTACTGAACTGAGTCAATGCACCAACAGTCACTATGAAGATATAGATTTCACGATCTAGTCCACATACAGACACCCAAACATATGCATGTAGAAATGTACTTTTAAATATACTAAATGTAAATGTAACCAACTGACATTACTGGTAAACAAATGAAACTATAAATGCAGTTGTAACTTATTAGCTATTACAAAACAATAGCAAATAGCAGATAGATTACAGAATACAGACACGAGACTATACACTTGATAGTTCACACTTATTAGATGCAGAGACATATTTTCCTATACTGCCGAAACTACAATAGGAAATATGCAGGAAATTGCCCCATTTCCACATTAAATACTTGACGACTTCAGAGTGCTCTGACTAGATGATCAAGGCAAGTGGGATTAACATCAAGTAATTAACATATGTTGAAATACACAAGGTTAGCAAACAACATATTACCCATCCAAATGCGAAATGGACATTATTTCCAGTTCCCAATGGCATCGTGGCAATTGGAGGCGGGTTAGGTAGTTTAAGATCAGAAACTACACTGAGGAGCCAGCCAGCTGTACCATCTCCACCTGCAGCCTATCAATGCAACTGCCTATCAATTCGAAGATAACAGAACAAATTCATATGCTACTTAGGACACGCGCACACCTCTCCACATACACAAGCTTACACAAACAACGGAAACTCACAATTATTCTTAACCTCTTCTGGATATCAGCAGCCAAAACATCTCCGCCGCTGCCCTTGAGTGTTTCCAAAGCAACATAGAGCTTGTGAAGCACCTTGTCAGGAGCCGTTTGTCCCAAGTCAAATACCTGAAAAAGATCATTTAAAACAAATCTTCACACATACAATTCCATGAAGTAAAAATGACTAGTGTCCACAGCCGAAAACCAAACCTGGTGCTCATTGAGAAGGGCTCTATATGTAAGAAGAAGTTCACCTCCAAGCTGACCACCACTTCTAGTATTAACAAACACTATCACCGGACACGCAGGCGCAAATTTGATCTTCGGCACCGCCCCGCCCACAAGTATGTAATTCGGAATGTAAAAATCCTTCAACTTGCCTCTATCGCCCACCATTGCCTCCCAACTACAAAAAGTTTTCAATCAATTCACATAATTCCATTTCATCACCTAACAAACAAAGCACCAATTCTCCTATCAATAACAAACATTTTGCATTCCAACCTCCTCGAAACGAGACCGTGTATAGAGTCTCGCAAGCGGCAACCGGAAATTCGATTCCGGAACTCCATTACCGTTATGTGTGTGTTAACTTTTCCGGTAGCACAAGGCAGTAGAGTAGTTATATATAAACCAAGCGATAATGAGGTTTGTGCTTTACCTGGAACAAAGAAGCTTCGTTGAGATAGAGATTCAGAATCGGAACAAAAGCCACTGTTCTATCCAAAATTAAAGCAAAGCTGCGATTCGATTCGATTCGGACAAGGACGAATCAGAGAGGAAAGGAATTAGAATCTTCGCTGGTTTTGGTTTTTCCTTTCGATTTTGATTTTGGATTTTGGAAATTCTAGGGGTTTGGTTAGTTGAACACGAAAGAGGGTCCGTTTTATAGGCGGACAAAAAAGAGGCAAAAAAAAGATTTGAACTCATCACCAAAGGTGCTTTGTTTGGGCTCTTCGGGTGCTTATCGTCTGCGGAGAGGTCTATGGGGCCTTGTGACGACGCGGCGAGTTGGAATTTGTCACATGTGTACGTGTCTGCGTTGGTTTTGGTGTAAAAATAGGAGATGATCTTCGTAAAGTGGGAAGGGTTCAACGCGGCGTCACCTTTTCTGGCAATTGCACAGAAGTTCAGGCCAGGAATACAGGCTGGCCTCTGCGGTGGGCTGGATCCGCATGATATGGGCCTACAGGTTTTTTGCTAACCCTAAACCGACTGCTTGACTAACTCATCGTATCGGATCACTCCTGGCATGTTAATAAGTTAGAATTCCAACATTGTAAATGTCATGGGTTCGATTCTCACTGACATATGTAATGATGAGGTGGATTAAGGGTTTTTTATTAAAAAAAAGAAAGAAAGAAAAAAAAGTATCGAACTAGATCAGATCAATGACGAATCGATGTCCAACGTGAACCGTTCATGTTCATAATGATAAATCACGATTATGAACACCTTAATGATAATCAATTTGATCGAAAATTTGCAAAACTGATCTGCTCATGAAGACCTAAAAACTAAGCGGTCAAGATGGCGATATATAATCGAAATTTGGGTCTCACAAGAGATTTCTTAAAATGGCCAAAAAAATAGATCCTTTAGTGGAATGACCCTGTGTAGTTCTCGATATAAAAAAGGATTGGTTCGTATGGTACTTGAACTATTGCTCATTATAAATTTAAAATTTCGGTCCCTCACGTTTTGAAAATATCATAATGATACCTGAGATTCTTACCCCAACCGAAGATAGGTACCTAGAGCTGTTAGCTCCGTTACAGAGATTGCTAGCCGTCAATTTTTTAAGGGTAT